>NC_054604.1:2100000-2355885 GCF_004785595.1 Juglans microcarpa x Juglans regia | reverse complement strand
AACCATCCGTTGCTAACCCAAGACGTACATTGCGAGGTTTTTCAGCAAACCATGGATACTCGATGTCAAATTTCTTCCATTGTAAGGAATCTGCAGGATGCGAGAATAAGTTTTCATTTTGGTCTCTTTCAGTTTGATGCCAAGACATATCTTTGGCAGTCAACTGGGACGTAAACAATCTTTGAGGTCGAGGAATCAATAGAAAACGTCTTAACACTTTTTGGGATACATTACGTTTATCGGATGTCCATCTTGACTCGTAACATGCTGGGCAAGAGTCAAATTCTGCATATTGCTGTCTGTAGAGAACATAATCATTTTTAAAAGCGTGGATGATATTATAATAAAATCTTAGCCCTCGTTTCAATTACTTCGCTTCATAAAAATTACGAGGTACTACGTTATCATGAGGAAGAGCCTCTTTAAATAATTCTAGCAACATGTCGATGGCCTTGGCAGAAATACTACAAATAGACTTAATATGAAGCAACCTCACTGTGAAAGACAACTTGCTATGACGAGTGCACCCCTCATATAATTCTCTTTGTGCATCCTCCTACAGTCTTGCAAAATTATCATGTCCCTCAAATGATTGTGCAGATGTTCCTTCTCCATCTCTCATCCCAAATATTCCTTCCCGCAGATCATCTAACATCTCAGTCATATCCTCTTAATTATCATCACTGTCATCAGGATCATCCACATTAATGTCGTCTATGTCGATGTCGTTACCCTCCTCCATCTGATTGGTCTGACTACTAAATCTAACTCCTTTGGGAAATGGTTCGTCATGTAAGACCCAAGGTGAGTATTTAGGATCAATTCCATTTACAAATGAATGATCCTCCACTACCACCAAATTATAATAACTAAGATTTTTGCACAGACATCTTATAAATCCTCAACTGTCAACACTTATGCGAGTAAACTCTATAAAAAACTTCACTCCTTGTGCATACTCCTTATAGTCTCGCCCAAGTCTATCTCCCAGTGGCATCCAACTTTTATCCATTGTATGTTTTAACACTTGTCGAATGTCTATAAAAAAACACCTAATTCATGGGATAAACACTATAAAAAAAATTCAACTTTTATAAGGTAGTTGATCATATCCCATTCGAGAAACTATCATCTATTTCGCATATATACTCAGTCCTAAACTCTAATGTTAGTACAAATTTCAGCAGCATTTCTCTACAATTCTCCAAGTATGCTAGTCACAATAAGTCGTCAACCCTATTAATGAGCCGACAAACTTACAGACGACATACCTGAAGAATGTAAGGAATCTCCAAACTAAAATTTTAATTGAGTAACACAAGAGTTTAAACTGAATATATCTACCGTATAGATGATAGAATCTCAAACTGTCCACTTTAGACAATTCAAGAGTTGTACCCAAACATTCTTTAAGAAAATATTTGGCCACAACTCTCGAACGTGTTTAAGGTTGAAATACATATAAAAATGATCCTAAAATTCAAAACTGTCAAACTCCTAATACAATTATACAATAAAATCACATTCCAAATCACAAATATATTGCAAAATTACATTCCTAATCACCAATATTATAAATATTTTATAAGTATTATACATTAATTTAAGTATTAACAATTACTATGTTATATTATATTTTAAATTTCTAATTTAATTTTATTGCATAATATTTTGTAATTATACTATGTTATTTTTAATTAAATTTTTTATAAGTATTAAACATTAATTTAACTATGAACAATTGCTATGTTATATCTATATTTTAAGTTTCTAATTTAATTTTAGTACATAATATTTTGTAATTATACTATAATGTTTTGTAATTAATTTTTTTATAAGTATTAAACGTTAATTTAACTATTAACAATTGCTATGTTATATCTATATTTTAAGTTTCTAATTTAATTTTAGTGCATAATATTTTGTAATTATACTATATTATTTTGTAATTAAATTTATTATAAGTATTAAACATTAATTTAACTATTAACAATTACTATGTTATATCTATATTTTAAGTTTCTAATTTAATTTTAGTCCATAATATTTTTAATTATATTATATTATTTTTATTTTGTAATTAAATATTTTTTAAGTATTATACATTAATTTAATTATTAACAATTACTATGTTATATCTATATTTTAAGTTTCTATTTTCATTTTAGACATTAATATTTTATAATTATATTATATTATTTTATAATTATATATTTAATAAGTATTATACATTAATATAAGCAATTACTATATTAGGGACAAAACATTTGCCACAAAACATAATTTTCACAATTACAATCTCATAAAATGTATATTAGCAGAGTGCCCATTTTAAATGGGATTGTACAAACACAACTATACCAAAAATCTTAACATAATTAATTAAAAACTATAAATTATCAAAAATCTAAAAATTATAAATATTACCTCGAATTTAAGCAATCTAAACAAAAATATCAATCCACAATACCTATATAAGCATAATACATATCATGAGAAAACCTAAATAATGTGCAATAAACTAACATTAATGAAACTCGAAATACAAAAAAACATAGAACAAAAAAAATAATACCTTTTATAAACCTCTCCTCTCTCTCTCAAGAATCCCTTCTCTCACTAAGTCTGTTCCTCTCTCTCTCCACAACACTCTCTCACACACAAAATCATCTGTCGTGCTCTAATAAATTTTTATCAACTGTGAAAATGAACTGGAGGTTGAGGTATATGAATCGATGAAGTCCCGTTCGAACTGGACATTTACGCATTCGAACACGAAAATTTCGAATAGGCGCCAAATTTGCCGCGATTTATTTAACGTTAGAACGTGCAATTTTGTTGTTCGAACTAACAAATCAGAATATTTCTTGGCATATTCTTCAAATGTAGACCAGCTCAAAGGGTATTTTCTTAACACTATTCGACCAGTGCGTTCGAATGACAAATTTTCACGTTCGAATAAACAAACATTCAGACTATTTGGCACGAAGTTTCCCTCTAAACACATTCCACGAGATAACAACCGTTCGAACGGAACATTATTGGGTTCGAAGTAATCACAAAATATTTTAATATTATATAGTGTATAATAACTATATATTATAGCAACTATTTTATATTATAATTGATAATATATAATGTACTACAAGTCTAATAGTTAATATAATACTTATACCATATACTAACTATTAATATATAGTACTTATTAATATATATATACTTTTGGTCTTCTAATTTTGCACTATATATTATATAACTTACTACCTTGTAATATAAAATCTAATAAGTATAGTTATAGTAACTTATAATAGTAACTAGTAACTATGGTAACTATAGTAACTAGTTACTATAGTTATGATAACTTGTATAGTTATCATAACTTATAATACTTGCACTGTAGTAGCTATAGTAACTATAGTAACTATAGTACTTATGATAACTTGTATAGTTATCATGACTTATAATACTTACACTATAGTAGCTATATAACTAATAACTACTATATATATTAATTATTTTCACTTGTATAGTTATCATAACTTATAATACT
Source organism: Juglans microcarpa x Juglans regia (assembly GCF_004785595.1). Classification (NCBI taxonomy): domain Eukaryota; kingdom Viridiplantae; phylum Streptophyta; class Magnoliopsida; order Fagales; family Juglandaceae; genus Juglans; species Juglans microcarpa x Juglans regia. Next base: position 2,352,335 of record NC_054604.1, on the reverse strand, counting down.
TACATTGTAGTAGCTAAATAACTAATAGCTATTATATATATATTAATTATATTAACTTGTATAGTTGTCATAACTTATAATAGCTATAGATATATAGTAACTATATATAATACTTACACTATAGTAGCTATATAACTAATAACTACTATATATATATATATTAATTATATTAACTTGTATAGTTATCATAACTTATAATATTTATACTGTAGTAGCAATATAGCTACTATATATATATTAATAATATTAACTTGTATAGTAGTCATAACTTATAATAGCTATAGATATATAGTAACTATATATAATACTTACACTATAGTAACTATATAACTAATAACTACTATATATATTAATTATATTAACTTGTATAGTTATCATAACTTATAATATTTATACTGTAGTAGCAATATAGCTACTATATATATATTAATAATATTAACTTGTATAGTAGTCATAACTTATAATAGCTATAGATATATAGTAACTATATATAATACTTACACCATAATAGCTATATAACTAATAACTACTATATATATTAATTATATTAACTTGTATAGTTATCATAACTTATAATACTTACACTATAGTAGCTATATAGCTACTATATATATATTAATAATATTAACTTGTATAGTAGTCATAACTTATAATAGCTATAGCTATATAGTAACTATATATAATACTTACACTATAGTAGCTATATAACTAATAACTACTATATATATATATTAATTATTTTAACTTGTATAGTTATCATAACTTATAATACTTACACTGTAGTAGCTATATAACTAATAGCTACTACATTTATATTTATATTAATTATATTATCTTGTATAGTTATCATAACTTACAATAGCTATAGCTATATAGTAACTATATATAATACTTACATTGAAGTTATATAACTAGTAACTATAGTTAGTGTTATAATATTATATAAACTATATGAGTATAGTTATCATAACTTATATATAGTAGTTATATAACTAAGCCATTGTAATTATACTAAGTACTTAGTATGTACTTAGTATAATAGAATAAATATATTTACAAATAATATACTAAATATATTAATTAAAAGTATTATAATACTATTATTAGTTTTTTTTATACTTTTGTACTTTGTAATATTTGTATTATTATATATTACTATTAGTAATATAATTATAAATATATTAATATAATAACTGTTCGAATGAATATTTATCCAGTTCGAACGAGACGACACGGTCATTATAGATGTAGTTTGAATACAATGAAACAAAACTCTCTCATTCGAACCAGTAATTGCTGAGAGCCTCCGAGTTCGCCCTTATCTCCGCCGTGAAAACCGCTATTCAACCACCGTAGCAACCCCACATTTGAACTTCTAAGAGGTATGGGTCAACTCTGCACCTCTATTGTTTAGTTTTTTGCACGAATGGGTTGTGTTTGGGGGATATGGATTTCAAATCCGAAATCCACCCATTTTGGTGTATTCCGTAGAAATAATATCAAAATAATCAGTAGAAATGATTGAGCTTCACTCCTTAATCATTTCTACCGATTAAAACAAAGGATAACATCTAGATAGGAAGTTTTTCAGTCCAGAGCTGAGTCGACTCAACCATGGCTGTTTGGCTTCTTCTCGTTCGAACTAACTCTAGTCCGTTCGAACGCTCAGTTGCCAAACAACATTATTTCTGTCCGAACAAAATAAATTCGTTCGAATGAACAGAACAGTCCATTTGAATAGATTTTACTAGTTCGAACAAAATATGTTCCGCTTGAACGAATTATTTCAATTCAGTTCAATATACTATAATTCTTCAATAATATAATTTAAATATTATGGTTAATTATATTCTTACTTTCCTTATGGTTAAACAGTATATCAATGGCATCCAGCAGAAGAAAACATGCGAGAGATCAGCCCAGCCAAAGTAGTGGAGTAGCTTATGCTCAAGAGACGAGACTTATACTTGTCGAGCATCTAGTCATTTTGTCTGACTTCTCCGATCTTTCATGGGAGGGACGAAGCATATAGTCCATCTTCACAAAGCGGAGATGGATATTGATCTTTGAGCAACGGGGGACTGCATATCCAGAGATGGTCGGTGAGTTCTACCGAGCCATGGGAGAACTTAGTGCTGATACTCTGTTCTACACCCTATTGGTCCGGGGAGTGAGTATTAATTTCTCTCCTCACATTATTGTTGAGTTCATTGACATCCTGCGCGTGGTCGATGCATATCCCGCAGCGGCTACATGGGGACCAACGGATACACCATCTGATTCCGACACACCTGCCGCATCCTCCACGCTAGCCCCGAATGTAGATTCAGATGCTACTTCGGATGGTAGTGAGGATGATGATCTTCCTGATGATGGTCTCACAGACGATCAGGTGCGTTAGCTAGTGTGAGACCCATTGGCTCCTCCATATGATGGGAGCAAGGTGATCCGGCAGGTCAATTGTATAACATTTTTCAGAATGCTTAATTTGATTGTTGGCTATAACATTGATCCGAAAAAACACAAGACTGATTTCTGGATTGATTGAGCCAGATTTTTGCTGCGAATAGCATGGGGGGATCCCATTGATCTGGCATTGTATTTATTCCTCCACATTTGTTCGGAGTCACGCTTGTCCAGTGGAGGTAGTCTACCATTTGCACTGCTGATATCTAACCTTCTACTCCAATCGGGGGTTACAGTGTCGGCCACTGAGCAGAGGTCGCCACAAATAGCTTCCCTTAACAAGATCACATTCAGCAAGCGCAATGGGCACTTGCAAAAAACTGCACCATAACAACCTAGTGATCCTCCCATAGATCCAGCTTCTAGTAGTGCTGTTGCTGTTGAGAGACAGCCTCCTGGAGCTACTTTGGATCAGGTACAAGCTCTATTTGTAGAGTTCGTTGAGCCTATCATAGAGAAGCTTAGGGATCTGGAAGGATATATTAAAATGTTGCAAGAGGATGTTGAACTACTAAGGACCCATTGATCATTTTAGTTATTATTTTACTTTTTTATGTTGTATTGAACATTATATATTTGAGATGTAATTAATGTATGGTTTTTATTTTTCGTGTTTACTACTTTGTTTATTTTTTTCATTTTACTTGTCGTTCATGATAATATAAAAAATGATACTATTTTTAAAGTTATATTTATATAAATTTAACATAAAAGTAGTCACTATAAAGTTTTGAAGTTAATAACATAAAATTAATTTATGAATTTATAAATATTTTAACTCACTGCAAATCATAATATATAATATATACACATTTTTATATTTTGAAAATGATAACAAATTAATTGAAAAAATGTCCGTTCGAACAAGGAAAGTTAAGTTCAAACGGTAATTAACTTTCTCCGGGAAAAAGAAATTAATTTCCCGCCAATATTATTATTCAAACAGATTATATACTGTTCGAACGGACATTAATTCCTTGTTCGAATCTATTTTGTTCGTTCGAATGGTTTTCCTTTTTTGAGACGATTTTGTTTGTCACAAAATATCTTGTTCGAATGGATATTGTTCCGTTCGAACGAATTTAGTTGCTCAGGCATTTTTGGAATTTCGTCTCCAAAAATGACTTTTAAGGACGAAATTTGTATTTCGTCCCTAAAAATCAAATTTCTTGTAGTGATATCTCTTTTCTTAAATTTTAAAAAGTAAAAATAAGTGTGGTGTGTGAAGATAATAAAAAATTTGTTATTGTTATTATTATTGTACTGGCAATTGTTTCGTGTCTTAGCATTAGCCATGTATACCAGAGTTTTAAATATCGTGTCATACTAGCCGGTACGATTGATATTTACTGTGTCGGGATAGTCATTGGTACAAGAAAGGTATGTGTTTCGTATCGGGTCAAATACTGGTCGTACCAGTGCGTTTCGGTCAATACCGGCTGGTTTCAGTGTACCGGCCGAAATTAGTGGATTTTTGTATTTTTAGTATACTTTCGTAATTTTCACTCAAATTCTCATATTTGAAAACTATTTTCTTAATTTTTTTTAATCCCCTTTTCTCGAGAACTGAAAATCAAATCTCTACTCCTCTTTTCGTGATGAAGAAGAGTGATTATTTTTTTTAATAGTTAGATTGAGAACTTAGAAGTATTATTGAGTTTTATAAATATGTGTTTTAACTTTTTAAGACTTGCATTGATGTTATTTTAAAATATAATTTATACATCTATAATTAATTTATCTATATATAGATTATCACAAAACGGTACCGATACCAAAATATTATTTTCTAATACCTTAATCAAAACGGTCATCGAAACAGTATTCAAAACTTTAATATATATTGTAATTATTGCAAGCAATTGTAATATGCGTCAACTTTCTGTAGCAACTTTATTTTATTAATGAAGTCACTTAAAAAAAAAAAAAAAAATAGCAAGCAATTGAGCCCTTTCCAGTTCTGGAGGAGGTGGTGTTTAGTGGAACTAAACGTAATTGGGCTGCTTCTTTATCGGATCAACAAACACAATAATAATATCAAAATGCATGGGTTAGTTTTCAAGCTAAAATCGGTATTTCTTTTGCCTTATGGGCAAATGTTCTTTGGATATGAAAAAGGTGCATTAAATATAGTCCCATATTGATACCTTAATTTTTGGGTGACTCGTGGAATCGGGCTTGATAACAATTTCAAGGAACTCAACTCTAAATATAATCTTGACCAATCTTTTTAGAGTATTAAGCCCTAAGACGAACATATAGCATGCATCTTAGATATGTTTATCATGGGAAACTGGATTTTGACATGGCTGCACTGGTTTGAGGGAAAAAGATCATCCTAATTGGTTCATTTAATATCCTTGTTGATGCTAACTTTACCCTTACATATATTGACAAATTAAGAATGATGGTGATGTTTGTGGTAACACTTTTTTATGAAAATTATCTGAGGTGATCAGGCAGTGCCTCCTGAAAGTCTTGATCAGGATCTGTTAACTCATATGTTCGATGATCTATTTGAAATTCAATTAGTTGTCTTCAAGTCCAGCATTTATGTTCGAATATCAAAACCGGTGTTGCTGAGTTTTTAATTAAATCTGTGCCGTACAACAGCTTCAGGAAGCACTTCAACCGCATGAAGATTCTCAATAAAATGAACATGGAATATAAATCATAGATCCTTATTTATTGAAAAATCACATTGGGATATATGAGACAAGAAAAATGTCATGATAATTAATTACAAAATTAAATATCTTGAATTAGATAAGGATAATTTCATGAACATTTGAGATTTGAGAGCTTCTGAATATAAAAGTTATGTGCCTAGGCCGGGTGGAGTTGTTAAAGAATCGTTGGATTGGAGCCTTTTTGGTGGAAAAGCGAAGGATATTCGGACTTAGATCTCTTAATTTCGAAGGTATAATCAAATCAACCCTATATATGTTGTTCTTTTATATATCCTATGTCTGCCTTCTAATCGCTAAGAAGCCAGACTATTATTTTAACTTTTCTTTTAGTTGTATTCAGGGCTAGCTAGAGCGTGTTGGGCGTTGCGAGGAATTAAATATTTCTGCTTTGCAGCTCACTTGGACGCTGTTTCTGAGCAATGGAGACGAAGATGATCAAGGTGCGATTTTTACAAGTTTTTGTTCTGTTTTTAGATTAGTTTTGCATTTGGTTACTGAGAGCACGCAGGTTGGGAAAAGTGAGAGGGTTAATTTGTTGTGTTATAAAAAGTCTCGATCGGCATCTTAATGCTAGTTCTTGATCATGTGGCTCTACAGATTAAATTTGGAGATACTCTCAAGCGTATGAAAGTAGATTATGATTTCTACGGACAAGTGGAACTTGATATGACTGAATTGAGGGAAAAGATCCATCGTATGTTTAATATCCCTGCTGATGCTGACTTTATCTTGACATATGTTGACGAAGATGGTGATGTCGTAACACTTACTGATGATGATGATCTGTCTAATGCGTTTAGACAGTGCATGAAAGTAGTGAAGATCAATGTCCAACTGAGCAACAACAAATTAGGTGTTGACTCCTATGCTCAATCTGGTGGAAGCAGCATTTCTACCCAACGTCCTACTTCTCTTCAAACCCAGCATCCATATCCGAAGATCAAAACCGGTGTTGTTACTGAGGTTTCAAAATCTGTGCTGCAACAGCTCCGGGAAGCACTTCTGCTACATGAAGCAGTTTCAAAGATTTCGGAGGATATAATTTCTACAGCAGTCTCTGATCCAGTGCTTGTTGATTTAATATCAAAGACCACACAGACCTACCTCAATTATCTGGATTCACAAACACATTCTCGTATGGATTCAACAACGCAGAATGTTGATCATGACGAGGGGGACGAAGGTGGGTGCCAATGAACCGTGCAAGAGTTTGGTTTTACGCTAGCTGACAGAAAACAACAAATCCAATGAATATCAAGCTGCGTACGTGCTGTAATAGATCTCACAGTGGGAAGAAGGATTAAGTTCAAGGCCCTTGGGCCTTTACCATATGGTATATTACCATTACTATTATAAGTTAATGCACTATATATATATATATATATATATAGTAGAAACTTGGTGTTTGTAATTATGTAATGATTTGCTTTTTCTCAAGGGCAACTTGATAGCAGTGTGCCGCGAAAATATAGAACATGAACATGCCATGTTTTGCTACTCATTATAATCCTCACATACTACATACCATACTTATTTTAATTTTTTTATTTATTTTTAATTTTTTTAATTTTATTTTTCTTAAACTAATTAAGTTCTTTTACTTATCATCCATATACTACACATTTGGTAAGAGAAAAAAAATAAAAAATTATGTGTGGTGTGTAGTGTGATGATGATGAGTAGAATTTCTGATCTCTCTCTATATATGTGTGTGTGTGTGTGATGCATGTATTGTATTGTATTGTGTTGTATTGTACTGTAGATAATTTGGTGATTTTATGTTATTGTGCCTTGGTTTTCACATTAACAATATCCATGACGTACATGCTCTTGCATACAAGAAAATTGATAGTGTCATCCGTTCGTCAAACTTCACATCTGAGCAATTAAAGAAGCCATGCAAGAGAACATTTTAACCCCTTCTTCGCAACCGCCCTATGTCTCGGTTTTATGGTAGACTCCAGACCAAATGTAAAGAATGCAACATAAACAAGTCATCCAAAGGCCTTTTCATCTCCATTTGCAGTAATCAAAATTAAGTTTCATGATATCAAGAGTCAAAGCAAGCAGTTGGGGACCCCGACAATCATCGTCCTCACTTGTTCGAAGGAGAATCCACAAAACATTCAAACTGAAGGTTAAAATAAATTTAAAAAAAAAAAAAAAAAACCTGGTTCCGGATTTAGAACCCGGATTCTTACGAATTCCAGCCCGGGTCTAACCCGAGCTAAACCGGTCTGGGTTCCAGCCTGGATTTGAAACTCTAAAATTGTAATTATGCTAATCCAAAATTGTAATCGTGTAGCACCTAATCATCTATACAAAATGATTACTTTATTATCACGAGAGAAAATAAATTTCATAATAATCACAAAATTAAAACCTCGAATAATAAAAAGATAATGATCAAATTAAATCATATTTAACAAATTTGAGAGCTGTTGAATATAAAAATTAGATTACTACTAGATATTGTCTTAAAATGTGATAGGTCCCAACACAGAATGATAAGTGAATTATTTCTCTTCGGATGAGAAAGTATCGCACGGTTTGAATAACAATTGATTTCTTGATGCCTTTCATTGATAACTTTTGGCTGCTTTAATAAGCAAAGCCATGTACAAGAATACCGAAATAAATGACAAACAAACTACCGAAATAAATGACAATATGCAACTAAGTAGCTAGTAACCGAAACACACGACATGCACGTAATAACATGAAAACAGAGTATACAACTAACGAAGTAAATATGCAGAAAACATCCTCTAACTGCCTATGACCCAGTCTACGAAGCATGCATACCACATACGAGATCTTCACGTAATGACCCAATCTACGCTGCATGCATACGAGGAGATCTTCACGTAACAACCTCATCCTTGATACTTGGGATTTGGCTTTAGTTTCTCTTAGACTTTCTTTGCCTATCAATACTCCCCCGTTAAGTGGATCCTTGTCCTCAAGGTCCACAGTTGGAAACATATCTAGCAACATTTTTGTAGGCTCCCAGATTGCCTCTTCGGCTGGAAGATGCTTCCATTGCACTAAACTTTTTTCGACAAATTTATTCCACTGCACCTCCTCCTTGGTCAGCCTCCAATGTCTGTTGATCAGTGATGTCCTCACATACCACGTTACCCGCATGTCCTTCCAAGAGTAACAGTTGGGGTCTTTGGCATCTATGCCCGGCTGTAAAACGATTATTGCAATGGAAACAAAGGCCTTGTGCTCTCCTCCTTTGCATTTCCTCCCATGATAATCGCCTGATCAGATCAGCAGGTGCTGCGGGAGCTACACGAGCTGCTGGTTGAAGAGCTAGAGGATGCTGACTTTATCTTGACATATATTGACGAAGATGGTGATGTGGTAACACTTACTGATGATGATAATCTGTCTAATGCGTTTAGACAGTGCATGAAAGTAGTGAAGATCAATGTCCAACTGAGCAACAACAAATTAGGTGTTGACACCTATGCTCAATCTGGTGGAAGCAGCATTTCTACCCAACGTCCTACTTCTCTTCAAACCCAGCATCCATATCCGAAGATCAAAACCGGTGTTGTTACTGAGGTTTCAAAATCTGCGCTGCAACAGCTCCGGGAAGCACTTCTGCTACACTTTCAAATTTTTCGGTGGATATAATTTCTAAAGGAGTCTCTGATCCAGTTCTTGTTGACTTAATATCAAAGACCGCACAGACCTACCTCAATTATCTGGATTCACAAACTCATTCTCGTATGGATTCAACAACGCAGAATGTTGATCATGACGACGGGTACGAAGGTGAGGGCCATTGAACCGTGCAAGAGTTTGGTTTTATGCTTGCTGACAGAAAACAACAGATCAAGTAATGAATATCAAGCTGCGTACGTGCTGTAATAGATCTCACAGTGGGAAGAAGGATTAAGTTGAAGGCCCTTGGGCCTTTACCATATGGTATATTACTATTACTATTATAATTAGTTAATGCACTATTTTTTTTATTTTTATTTTTTTGAATTAAAGAGAAGATAGTCACATGTCCAACAGTAACCCCTACCCAAATTAGTTAATGCTATATATATATATATATATATATATATATAATGATTTGTAATGTAATGATTTGCTTTTTCCCAAGGGAAACTCAATAGCAGTGTGTTGCGAAAATATAGAACATGCCATGATGATATAAATATATATATATACACACACACACTATAATAAATAAGATTTTTTGGAACAAAAATTTTCGTCCCGAAAGACTGGCATTTTGTCCCAAAGTATATTTTGGGACGAAAAAAATTATCCCAAGTTCGTTCCTATAAAACTGTTTCGAAAGGTATTTTGGGACGAAAATTACAAATTCGTCCCAAAAAATATCTTTTGGGACGAAATTAAGGTAGACCGTTCAATCTTGTTCGAACGGATTTTGTTTTTAGGACGATTTAATTCATCTTAGAAATCCGTTCGAACGTTGTAAATAATGTTCGAACAATGAGGAACTGTTCGAACGGGTATTTCATGGACGATCGATCGATACCAGTCCGTTCGACCAAATACACATGTAGAAACTTTTGAACAAAAAAATTGATGATCGAACACAAATAGTGAATTTTCTGTTCGAACGAGTTCGAACGGCGCGCAATTTTTTACCGTTCCAACTCTAACTTGCGATGTTCGAACGGTTGTGTCCAATTTATATATGTTCGAACGATTGATGAGAGTTCGAACGGTTATTATTTTCTTGGACAATACTTAAAACCAAATAGATATTTATATTTCAAAAATACATTACAAATTGTTTAATATAAATAAAACTAATCTAATAAGTCAAAAATAAATAAATAAAATACTAATAATACTAATAAAATTATCAGTACATGATATATAATTGTTCAATATGCAAAAACACTTCTAATAAAATTCAATTGTTTGGAGGCCTGAATTGTTGCATAAGCATATGCATTTGAAGCTGCATCTGTCTTTGTTGTTCTTGCATTTGGAGTTGCATCTCTCTTTGTTGATCTTCTTGTTGTTTTATGCGCATCTCCATGTTTGCTTGTTTCGTCAATTAAGCCTCTAACTCCTGCTGTTTTGCCATCAATTCTTCGATCCTAGAATTTGCATTCTCTAACGCAATGGCAATAGTGCTTGACGTTGATGAAGAGCATGAAGGCTTTACACAACGACCCAAACCTCTCAAGTAGCCCGAACATTGACCTAGAACTTATGTAAAAATTTCACAACATTACTTGTTGATGAATTATGATCTAATGCAGCTTCAGCACGGAGGGAAACTATTTTATCCTACACATAACATATAAAATTATTATTGACACAATAATTTAAATATGGTTAATTAAAAGAAATTATAATATTTACATAATTCTCACGAGCATCAGGATGAGTCCACTCTTCATTACTATTAGTATGTGATACATCATATAATTTTGTTAAATCATAATTGGTGTCTGACTCTTTCTACAAGAGACATTGTTAAGATATAAAGTTTATATTAAAAAAAACTATATAGAATAAAAAAATAAAAAAAATACATTACCAATTTTTGAGAGAGGATATGAAAAGATCTTGAGTCTGCATGATGATGAATTTTTAATTTCGATCTATTCGTTTTGTTTATAGAACTTCGATCCTGCATAGAAGTTGTAAAAGTTAGTAAGTGAAAATTACAAATATAACACATAAAGAATTCATTTAATTTACCTTATATGATGGATCCTCAAACATGTCGCAAAGTTTTTCCCATTCTTCAGGTCGGACATCCTAAAAAGGATGCTGGCGTGCATATTCCTTGTTCTCGTACTTCTTGTAATGCTCGTGACACCTCACCTTATACTTGCGAAATGCATTACACATTAGCTCTTCAACAGTCCTATGCTCCTCTCTCCGACCAAAATTTAGTTCAAAATCATCATTGAAAAAATATATACACAAAGATATTATCATTTAAAATATTAAATAATATCAATAAAAAATTATTATTTAAATATTACGTACCAAACAACGCTTATTTATAAGCTCTTTCACATCTTGCGGGATTTTATGCCATGAACTCGTAGCCAAAGGTGCATAAGTCCATGTAAGAGCACCCACATGCGATGCAAGCCAAGCTGCTTATTGTCCCTCGCCTTTAGCATGTTTGTCAAGAATGTTAACCTTAATCTTACCTACTTTACGATATTTTTTCAATGTCACGCCTTTTGTAGTGCCTCGTCCGTGATGAGATTGTACTATTATCTCTATAAAATAATATTAGTTATTTACCATATATCAATTATCATCATATATCTTAATTAAAAAAATGAGTATTAGCTATTTACCTTATTCCGTAGAGTCAGTCTCTAATGGTGAGTCAGATGAAGAGCTAGGAACAGGTGGAGATGGGATGCGAACTTCCTTCCTCTTTCGTGGCATAATTGCGAGATACTGTATAATGTAAATACAAAACTAATCAATCATCTGTATCAGTTCTATCTATAGATTCGCTCTCATCATCTGTAGATACTTAAGATGAGTCAACACTTTGATCAACTGTCGTCTCAACTATTTTAGTCTCAATATCTTCTCTATGTAATGGGATCATCTCATAGGCTCAAATCCACAAATAAGTTAAAGGCAAGTTGACTTTTTTGATATGCTTCTTGAATAGAGGGATCACCTTATTCTTCATTTTGTCCCTCCGCCTCAGGGATAACGTCATAAATATTTTTAGAAGAAAACTTTTGTACTACTTGCCATTGATTTCCTAATTGAGGATCGTCTAACTAGAATACTTGAGATGCTTGGGAAGCCAAAATAAAATGATCATCTTCATATATTTTTTTGATGTATTAATACTAAAAAGAATATTCATCCTAGCACTTTCCCCTTCGATGATTGCTTAAATTCCACCAATCACACTTAAATTTATAAACCACAAGCTCCCTCACATATCTCATTCTAATTATATCTATGATGACTCTATAGAAATCAACATTGTCTCCATCATGACTCCCTTCAACAAGGACACCATTATTTTGTGTTTTCCTATAAAGTTCTTGATCAATTGTGTGATACCTACTTCCTCGAGAAATACATGCAGAATATTGAGCAGCGCATCTCAAGGGGCCACGCGCCAGTACATATAGTTCTTCTGATATATCGTTCGGATTACTTGCATTTATTTATACAACCTATATATTAAATAAAGTATAACCATTCAACCGTTAACAATTATCTCTATTTAAAATATGTTAGTGCAAAATTGCATCTGTATTAATATTATTACCGGTTGTTCGAACCATTTCGGGAACTCCAGTTAATGTCTCTGGTCTATATCATTTACTCATAGTTCTTTTAGCACGTTAATATGATCACTGAAATTAAAAATTACCAACAATAAGTATATTCATATAGTTGTTTAATAAGTAAATTCAATGATTAATTAACAATTAATTTGAACTTATTTCAAGTGGCTCTCTATCTGTGGACAATTATTTAGCACGTACTACTGAGCTTTCTCAAACTCTCTATCACACAAATCATAACCACGCTGAGCACCAAGTGGACGTACTTGTTGGGAAAATACAAAAAATCTGTTCCGTTGTCTTACTTGGTCAACATCAAAGTTTCTTTCCGGTCGATCAAACCTTGTGTTAACGCCGTGGAAGTATTTAGAACAGAAGGTATGTCACTCATCTTCAATATATGTTTCTGCAATTGATCCTTCTGGATGGGCCTTATTACCCATTGTGCGTTCCAACTTTCTATGAAACCGTTCAATGGGATACATTCATCTATACTGGACTGATCCTGCAAGTCGAGTCTCATGTGACAAATGAACGGCTAAGTGAACCATGATCTCAAAGAATGACGATGGGTAAATACTCTCCAACTTACACAATATAATTGTGATTTTCTGTTCAATATGATCCAAAACTTCTACATTCAACTTTCTAGCACATAAATCTTTAAAAAATGCACTCAGCTTAATTAATGCAACCTGTACATCTCTGGTCAAGAACCCACGGATACCAATAGGCAAGATACGTTGTAAAAATACATGACAATTATAGTTTTTTAGTCCAGTTATCTGTTCGCACACACCTTGTTAAATTTGAGGCGTACTCATCCGGTAATTTAATCTTCTGCAACCACTTACAAAATGTAACCCTTTTCGTTCATTGACAATGTATACCACCTAATTGGCATGTAAACAGACGAACCACTTTGTTGCAAGTGCATTCAGGTCTAATTCCCAACCACTGTAGATATTTTCGTGAGTTTATATTATCCTTCGTTTTACCTTCAACTGACATCAATGATCCTAACACGGACTCGCATATATTTTTTTTAGTATGCATAACATCGAGACTATGCCGCAATTTTAACGTCGATCAGTAGGGGAGTTCAAAAAATATACTTTTTTTGTCTAATTCAACTCATTTGCATTTCGTTTTCTCTTCCGTTATTTTTTACCAAATCATTACTTTCGACATCCACAAACTGTGCACTTTCGACATCCACAAACTGTGCAATAACATCTTCGCCAGGCAATAATGGTGAAGGGTGCCCCCATTCAACATTGCCATCAAACATCCTATCATTTCTACGCCATCTATGGTCATCAGGTAAAAATCAACGATGACCCACGAAGCTTAGTTTCCTCCCATACGTAAGCCATTCAGATTGGGTATGTTTGTTAAAGTTAGACATGCCAATTTCCCCTTAGTGCTCCAATCTGAAAAGTTGTCATAAGTGAAAAAATCATTTATTGTCTATAACACCGCAGCATGCATCTTGAACGACTTACTTGTTGATGAATCAAATGTTAAGACCCTATTCTCCCACAAATCTTTCAATTCTGCTATCAGTGACCGCAAGTGTATGTCTATATCATTTCCTAGTGATCTCGGACCTGGAATGAGCAAACTCATCATGAAATATGGATCTTTCATAGACTTCCACGGTGGTAGATTGTACGGCATAAGTACAACTGGCCAAGTACTATGACTAGTTCTCATGTTTCCAAACGGATTAAATCCATCTATTGCTAACCCAAGTCGAACATTACGAAATTCTTCAGCAATCCATAGGTGTTCAAAGTCAAATTCCTTTCAAACTTGAGAGTCTGGAGGATGTGACAAAACATTATCATTCTTGACTTGACTTTAGATGATGAGTGTTATGTCATATCGACAGCCGTTGAACGTGACATAAATAACCGTTGTAATCTAGGTATCAATGGAAAGTGACGTACAACCTTTCACGGCACATTCTACTTCTCAGTTGTCCATCTTGATTCATGGCAAATGGAGCACTCGTTCAACTGCTCATTCTCTTGCCAAATAACACAATCAGCACCTACGTCAAACACTCTTCCTCCCATCAATCGCTGCCGTCTGCCGTCGTAATCAGCACATACGTCAAATACTCCTCCTCCCAAGTGAAGGTATGCATTTTAAAATTTATTTTACCTTTTATTTTATGGTTTTATTCATTTTCTCTAAAAAAAATTATATTTTTCATCAATAGTCACCTCAAAACACCACAAATCCACCGTAAGATGTTTAGAAATGAAGAGTAATATGTGTTTTGTCAAAGAAACCACGGAATCGATGCATTTTTCGGTGTTTTTATAGCCTCTGAGTTGACTCAGTAATGGCCGAGCTCAATCTGGTTTCCGTTCGAATGTGTTCGAACGATTTAACCTTGACGTTCAAACAGTTTTAAAACATTTGAAAGGTTTGCAGTTGTCCATTCAACCATATATTTTAGAGTTCGAACGCGTTATATTACTTTCGAACAATTTACTTTGTATTAGTTTATTAAATTGTTCTCATCGTTTCATTGAATTACCAATCTTAGATCAGCGAGAAGAATGAATGAAGCTCGTTTCTTACATTGAGATCGTTACTAAGTTCTATAAAGAACTCGGTGGTGCCAACCCAAATGATAGAGGGGCATACAAGATCTGTGTCCGAGGAGCTCCTGTTATATTTTCAGCAGACGGACCAGCTGCATATCTTGGTATTCCTAGGCTTATCGATGCCTATCCAAACCTGCCGCCTAGAGAGTCTGATCTTTTAGGTGATGCAGAGATGTCTCAGGATGAGGGACTAGTTTACATAGATGAGATCGATACACTTGCTGATCATGAGGTCAGAGACTTGATTGTTGGTTCAGATGCTCCAGTGTACGATGGGACAAAGAGTATTAGGTAGGCAGATTTATTTTATTTCTTCAAGATCATGAATTTGATTATCGCCAACAATATTGACCCTCGGCAGCACAAGACTGAGGTTGGCACGGATCAAGTTGGATTTATGATATGGGTCTCTCGTGGCATTTCGATCGACCTCGTGGGTTATATATTTAAGAGGATCCGATCGGAGGCTCGATTCATTACGATAGATATACTGCCGTTTGGGATCCTCATCACTTGATTTTTGCTACATATCGGTGGTAGTGCCAGAGCCTGCTGAGCTTTCCCGGGAGCCGATTGGACCGATCAACAGCACCACCTTGTCAAGGAGTACGGATTTCGTTTTCGTGGAGCTATTCCTGATAGGGTTGATATTCAGAGAGATGCATAGCCGGGAGATACTGGAGTATCAGCTGGTGAGATATCTACACAGGCCACGCATATCTACTCGCGAGGAGATGGCCGACATACTGTGTGTTGAGATCGGCATACACACATCAGCAGTGATTGATGCAGTGCATACTGCCATGTCTGAGTTGCGTACAGAGATTATGGCTAGCGTCTCTGGGTTACGTATAGAGGTTAATGAGTTACGTACAGAGATTAATGCCAATAATGCAACTCAGGTCATGCTCTGTACTCGACTGGCACAAGTAAAGAGACAATTAGCTGCAGTCGATGATGTGTGTAGAGACCTCGCAACACTGTAGTTTCTATTTTTTATTTATATATTTTTTTTGTTATAGTTATGGACAGTATATATAGTGTTTTGATAATTTGTTTTAGTTGTAAATTAAATATTTTGTCTTTCCTAGAATAATTATTGATTTATATTATGTGGTGTATAGTTGATAATATTTATTTAACTAAAAATTTTATTTAACATAAAAGAAATCATTAAAATATTTTTAAATTAATTACATAAAATTAATTAATGAATTTGTATATATGATATATATATTTTTTATATTTTGAGTTTCGTACTGAGATTAATATTATACCTTTGAATTTATAAATGTGGTGCTTAAATATGTTCAAACTAAATATATTCCGTTCGAACTGTTTAGAAACCTTCCCGCCAGGTTTTGCCACCAAATATTTTCCATTCAAACACAACAAATTATCGTTCAAACGGTTGTGAACTTTCCCCGCCATAATAAATTACTTCCCCGCCAAGATTTTACTGTTCGAACGTATTTTTTTCTGTTCGAATGGAAAAAAAATTTTTGAGACGATTTAATTCATTACAGAAAATACTATTCGAACGATTTTCTAAAGTCATCAATTTTTTGGGACGAAATTTAAAAAATGACTTTTAGGGATGAAATTTTGTTCGTCCCTATATAATTTCATCTCAAAATCTCAAATTTGTTGTAGTGATATTAGCTTTGCAACTCATCATCTCCACATACTACATGCCATAATTTTTTTAATTTTTTTTAATTTGTTTAATTTTATTCTTCTTAAACTAATTGAGTTTTTCTACTCACTACAACACAATTGCTTTTTAGTGACGGTTGGAAAATTGTGACAGTCCCTAGACCGTCACTAAAAGGCATTTTCTGTGACAGTTTCTGGAAACCGTCACTAAAGATAGAATGAGATTTTTTTACGTTCCAACGTATGGGAAATATGCGTTCGAACGTTACATATACGTTCGAACGTTATGTCTGTTTACGTTTGAACGTAAAATGTTTTGGCGCAACCGTTCGAATGTTATTAATTTTACGTTCGAACGTAAAATGTTTGCACCAATGTTCGAACGTTAAGTAATAACATTCGATCGTTCATTGTAAATTTAAATTAAATGACTTTAATTTAAAAATTATGTGGTTTTTATTGTGCATAATTTGTGAACAAGTCTAAAAAATTGAATTGTATATATTTATATATACACACTTTGTAATATATAAATATATATTATTGATTTATATATATTTGAAATGCAGTGATTTAGTATTAAAGTTGAAAAATATAACATCAAAGAAGATTAAAAATTGAAATTGAAAAACGATAGAAATATTCAATAATATTTTTCGTTACAAATATTAAAAATAAAATACAAAATTTGATAGAATGTAGTAAACAACAGTCAGATGATAACGTTATCCGCAAAAGTCAAACTCCGTACCTCCTCAGTCAAGGTATCAACCTTGACGTTGAGGATAGTTACACGATGGGTGAGTTCGGCAACAGACGCCGATATAGCCTCGAGCGATCGATCGATCTTATGATCGATATGCGCAGTCAGCTGTGAGATGACCGCATCTACCCAAGCAGGCCGCACATCTCCTGCAGATGTACTCGGCATATGCTGACTACTACTCCCGACATGACCTAGTTCAGGCTGCGTCGGAGGAACTAGATCCTCTACAGGGGGTGGCTGACGTCCCCTCACCTGTCCAATGCTACGTCGATGCGTGGTCATGTCGAGGGGGCTCATCTGATCTTTGACCCGCTCCTCTGGCTGGGTCGGCACTCCCCGTGTAAGTAATAGTCGGCTGATGAGGACACCATATGGGAGATTATCCGTGGAGACGATGCTCGCCTCGTAACGGATCCTCTGAAAGATGTGCAATGGCAAATCTATAGGATCTCCACGTGCCACTCGTATAAAAAATTTTGCCCCGAAGCCGACTAAATGTGGTTTCATGAGCCACAGGATCGACATTTGTTGCAACAATAAGGTGCAACATGAGGAAGAAATGCAGCAGATGGTTCTGGTTGAAGGCGTTCTTCCGCTCGATCTGCATGCGATCCCTCCCGGTGAGGATGTAGAAATCCTCGTCTCGGTCATCATCCCGAGCCTCGACGCCAGTATCCTCAGCCTCTGACTGGCCTGCATCTCTGGCTGATGCTGGCTCACATCCCCGACCAGTAGATGATGTAGAAGTGCCTACATCCTCACTGGGTGTCGAGTGTGCAAATGTCTCCACTCCTCGACGAATCCCAAGGTGCTCGCCGATGACATCTGCTGATACCTCAATGGAAACACCGCGTACAGTCACGGTGTGAGAGGATGCATCCTGAGGCATGTCACACATCCCCATATAGAATTCTTGAACCATTGAGGGGTATACCTTCCCCCTCAATGTGCAGATATTTCCCCAGCCTCTACTGAGGAAAACATCTCTCAGGTTCGTCTGCTGCCAACAGAGTTCGTCGACCTCATTAATTAAGACCTCTCGCTCTACCATAACAGTACGAGCTCCGATATGGGTAGTGTCCGACGTGGCTCCTTCCCTCCCTCGTTTCCTAGTATGCAGTGGAAGAGCCATATCCTGAAAATAGAAAAGGAAAAAAAAAATTATTTACAATAATGCATTTTTTTGTATTAATTTTAAGATGCTCTGCCGTAACATTCGAACGTTTTATCTTTAACGTTCGAACGTTAAAGATAAAACGTTTGGACGTTTATTTATACGTTCGCACGTAAAATAATGTCAATATATTTACATTCGAACGTAAAACAAATACGTTCGAATGTAACAATGTATGTTCGAACATAAGCAGTAAATAAATATTGGCTTACGTACGTTCGGACGTTAAAACAAATACGTTCGAACGTATTTGTTTTACGTGTGAACATAAATATGAACGTCCGAACGTCGAAACATGAATAATGTAGAAAATCATTACGTTCGAATGTTATAATTAAACGTTCGAACGTGGAAGCCGTAACGGCTCTGTAATTTAAACGTCGTACGTTCGAACGTCTTGGTGAAACGTTCGAACGTTTCGACGCAGAATGGCTGAGTCGACTCAGCCATTATTGAAATCTCAAAAATATCTCTACACGGTTCTAAATACCGAAATGTCACCGTGAAAATGAAGTATACACTTCAAGAAATATTTCTACGGTGACTATTCGGCCAATGACTAGCCGTGGTGGCCGGAAAATGAAGTTGAAAATCCGGCAACCACTTATCCGGTTTTAAACAAAACTCAATCCAAATCTCAATAAAATACATGTTACTTGAATAAAAGATGAATGCCTACCTTTAGTGACGGTTGTGGCAGAGTTGACGGCGGCGGTGAAGGAGGCGTGGTGGCATGCAACGGAGTAGACGACGATACGTATTGGAAATGTCGTTTCGACGTTCGGTTTTGGCCTTATATACACAGAACGTTCAAACGTACTTATTATTACGTTCGAACGTTTTTTCAATTTAATATTATATTATAAATGTTTATGTTATATATTAGGATGTTATATAATATTATTGACAATTAGATTATTGGTTTTTTTTGTGAGTGCTTGTTATATTTCTAAAGTTTAGCAATATGTTTATACATGTTGTTGTGATTTTATGCTTCCTTTTGAAATAATTGTGATTATTGTTTGTGAATTTTGTGAATAGTTTATGAGCTTATTGTGTTTATTGATGATTTAATAAGTAGTATATAGTTATAGATATATAAAATGTAGTATATATATTATAGTATAAGTTAGTATATAATAAAGAATTTAATAAGTAACAATTTAATATATATTATTGATTTATATATATGGTATAATTTATATATTATATACATTTATGTTCCCATTTAAAGTATTATGCTATCATACTATACAATGTAGTATATAGTTATAGATATATAAAATGTAGTATATATATTATAGTATAAGTTAGTATATAATAAAGAATTTAATAAGTAACAATTTAATATATATTGTTGATTTATATATATGGTATAATTTATATATTATATACATTTATGTTCTCATTTAAAGTATTATGCTATCATCCTATACAATGTAGTATATAGTTATAAATATATATATATAAAATGTAGTATATATATTATATTATAAGTTAGTATATAATAAAGAATTTAATAAGTAACAATTTAATATATATTATTGATTTATATATATGGTATAATTTATATATTATATACATTTATGTTCTCATTTAAAGTATTATGCTATCATACTATACAATGTAGTATATAGTTATAGATATATAAAATATAGTATACATATTATAGTATAAGTTAGTATATAATAAAGAATTTAATAAGTAACAATTTAATATATATTATTGATTTATATATATGGTATAGTTTATATATTAGTTACATTTATGTTCTCATTTAAAGTATTATGCTATCATACTATACAATGTAGTATATAGTTATAGATATATAAAATGTAGTATACATATTATAGTATAAGTTAGTATATAATAAAGAATTTAATAAGTAACAATTTAATATATATTATTGATTTATATATATGGTATAATTTATATATTATATACATTTATGTTCTCATTTAAAGTATTATGCTATCATACTATACAATGTAGTATATATTTATAGATATATAAAATGTAGTATACATATTATAATATAAGTTAGTATATAATAAAGAATTTAATAAGTAACAATTTAATATATATTATTGATTTATATATATGGTATAGTTTATATATTAGTTACATTTATGTTCTCATTTAAAGTATTATGCTATCATACTATACAATGTAGTATATAGTTATAAATATATATATAAAATGTAGTATATAGATTATATTATAAGTTAGTATAGTAGGAATCGTACGTTCGAACGTTTCAAGTTAACGTTCGAATGTTAAACTAAGAGCGGGAAATTTCCCGCTCGATTAAGGTATCTATGTGATTATTCAG
This sequence comes from Juglans microcarpa x Juglans regia, assembly GCF_004785595.1. Lineage (NCBI taxonomy): Eukaryota > Viridiplantae > Streptophyta > Magnoliopsida > Fagales > Juglandaceae > Juglans > Juglans microcarpa x Juglans regia. The sequence continues at coordinate 2,331,338 of NC_054604.1, read as the reverse complement.
ACGTTCGGACGTTTATACTATACGTTCGAACGTTATTTGATGAAAATCACCAGAAAATTATGTACATTCGAACACCAAATATGTTAACGTTCGAACGTTAGTTAAATTAGTGCAGGAAATTTCCCGCTCAAATATAGTAACACTTTGATGAAATGTACGTTCGAACGTTTAAGTTAAATGTTTGAACGTTTATCTGTAAATTTACGAACGTTCGAACGAAAAATTGTGATACATTCGAACATATATGAGGAAAGTGCGAGAACTTTCCCGCTAGATTTTATGTTATAAATAAGAAGGGTACGTTCGAACTGTAAACGTCCGAACGTTATGGGTGGGAATAATTTTAGAATATAACGTTCAGACGTACAACTTAAACGTTCGAACGTTTAAACTAATAATTTTAGAACTTAATCAGTACGCGCACGGGAGGAAGCGGATCATTTCTTCTTCTCCCGTGCGCGCAACAGAGAGAGAGAGAGAGAGAGAGAGAGAGAGAGAGAGGGTGTTAGAGTGAGAGAGAGTTGAGTTAGAGAGAGTTGAGTTTTGGTAAGAAAAAATTTTTATTTCTTGTCTTTATTTGAATTTTATGATACTTATACAATGTGTTTTTGTTATAGAATATTTCTAATAAGTTAGTGTTGTATTTTTTTGAAGGATTGCTTGTTTTGAGAAGTTGGAAGATTTTGATTTGTAAGAGGATATTGTGAGTGCTAGATATATTTCTAAACTTTATCAATATGTTGTTGTGATTTTATGCTTACTCTTGAAATATTGTGATTATTGTTTGTATAGTTTGTAAATAGTTTGTGAGTTATTGTAAATATGTTGTGATATGAATTTGAAATATTATGTTTATTATTAGAAATATATTTTCATTAGGCTTTGTTAATACATGTTTATTGCTTACTCAACTTTAGAAATATGTTAATACATGTGGCATGTTATTTTGTGAATATATTGTGAGTTATTATGAATATGTTGTGATATGGACTTGAAATATTTAAATTATTATTTGTGAATGACGTTTGAATATGTTTACATTGTTACAAATATATTGTCCTTAAGCTTTATTAATACATGTGGCATGTTATTTTATGCTTACAAATGAAATATTGTGATTATTATTTATATAGTTTGTAAATAGTTTGTGAGTTATTGTGAATATGTTGTGATATGGATTTGAAAAATTGTAATAATAATATTTCAAATTAAGTAATAACAAATAAAAGTACTCTTTAAGAATTATAATAATTAAAATTATTGTATAACCATTGAAATTTAAGAATGATAATTAAATATTTATAATAATATTTGAAATTAAGTAATAACAAATAAAACTAACTCTTTAAGAATTATAATATTTAAAATTATATTATACTTCTTTTACAATTTAAGTATAACAATTAAAATTATATTTTAAGAATGATAATAATTAAAATTATAATATAACCTTTAAAATACTTTTCAATAAAAAAGTCTTGAAACTACTAAATAAGTATAGTTTGAATATGTAAATATACTTATTTATTATAAACTAAAGAGAAAGGAAATAAGGATCAAATAGATCCTTATATAAAAATTATATACTTATTGTCTGTATAAGTAAATAACTCACTCAATTAAGTATAACAATTAAGATTATAATTGTGGAATGATAATAATTAAAATTATATAATAACCTTTAAAATTATATATAACAATTATAATCTCTAAATTTTAGTCTAATTGCTTGACTGTCATAGTCTCTTCGGCCTTGAGAGTTGTCAAGGTCGGACAGTTTGTGACAGTTAAGTAATTAGACTAAAATTTAAACATTTCTTCAAGATCATTCTCCCTCATTGTGTACAAGACACGAAACGTAGGGTCACATAATCTTCCATCCCTCTTTAGTTTAACAATATGGAGATATTGTTGTATGATTTTTTGCTAGATGCGTGTGACATTGCATAAATACTCTTAGACCCGTTTGGGAATTAGTGTACATTTATGTGTCCACTGATTCCTGAATTGTCCAGTGTGGACAGTTTGAGATTATATTATCTGTATCGCACATTTTTGTTACTCGCTACTTTCCACGTTTAATATGAAGTTTCGGTGTCTTCTTCTACTGTTCTTCGGGTATACTGTTCGTAGGGTCACAATCCCGATATTTGAACATGTATACTTGGAGAATTATGGGGAGGTGCTGCCGAAATTTCTACTAACGTAGAAATTAGTAGAGTGACGAGATTTGTGCAATATGGAGAATATAATCTCGAATAGGATAGGATCAACTACCTTATCAAAAAAGTAATGAGAATTGGAGCATGACATGCATGTGAATTTTCAATGTACGTGTTATTAATATATAGATGTTTTTAGAAATGGACAAAAATTGGATGCGTTTGAACTAGGGGGGGCTCCAACTCTGACGGAGTCGGAGTTGGCACTTCCGACCTCTGACTCCGACAAAAGTCGGAGTCGAATTTTCCCTCCGACTCCGACTCCGAACGTAGTCGGAGTCCGATTCCGATCGGAGGTCGGAGCTCCGAACTCCGATCGGAACTCCGATCGGAGGTCAGAGCCCCGAACTCTGAACGGAGGTCGGAGCCCCGAACTCCGATCGAAACTCCGATCGGAGTTCGGAGCTCCGACATCCGAATAAAATTTCCAAACTCCGAACAAAATTTTGTTCTTTTTTTTATTATTATTTAAATTTTATTGTTCAATTTCGTTTCAGATAGTGAGCAACATATATATTATTTTTAAAAGTGAAACGATCTACAAATATTTGGTTTATTCAAGAGTTCTCAATAATTTAAATATTCGTTCTGATTTTGTTACTGAATTTTGATTATATCTTTAATTTGTTTTATGTCCGCCTGAAATTTAGCATTAAAAGTGCTCATGACTCATGAGTTGAAAATTACATAAATTTAAAATTTTATAAAAAAGAATGATGGTACGAATTTCTATAATTCGATTAATTTCAGTTGGATAATAAATTCTAAACGTTTGAGAGAGGATGAATAAGTACTAATAGAAATTATAGAATAAAGAGTACTTATCTCGCGTCTTTGCTCGGGATATAACTACATTAATATAACTATATAAATAGTTTAAAAAGTAAATAACATGTATGATGTAGCCATAAGTTATAACAGTCTCATTTATAACGTAATAACAATATGACTATAATTTGAAATATAACTACAATTCGATTAAACACGGATTTCAGTCAAATACTTTTTATTCCATTGGTCATGCCTGAAATGAAGATAGAAAGTAACAATCAATAGATGAAAAAAAATTGATAATAAAAAATTGAATACGGTAAAAGAATAATTTTATTCTTACCAAGAAAGGAGGTTCTCCCAACTCCATCCCAACTCTCAAGTAGCGTCCGTTCCAGACTCTCAATCATCGGTAATTATGTTAGGGTTCACAATTAGATCTATAAAATCATAAAAATTAGAAGTTAGAAACATTAAAAATAATTAAATCATCATTTAAAAGCATATAAACTTACCCGATTCAAGCCTATAGCTCTCGGCATCAACGCCAACGGTATCTAGTCCAATAGGCGTTTCACTTATCCAATTCTGTGTGCAAACGAGGGCTTCCACGGTTGACGGTGACAATGAACTCCGATAAGCATCCAACACGCGACCTCCAGTGCTAAATGCCGACTCTGAGGCAACTGTAGTGACAGGAATGGATAGCACATCCCGGGCCACACGAGAAAGGACTGGATACTTGGTGGAATTAACTTTCCACCAAGTTAATAACTGAAATACATCACTAGGTGCCTCGACAGCTTCCATAAAATATCGTTCAACCTCAGATATACAATGCATAATATTCCTTGTTGACATGAGTTGATGATACTGCTGTATAATACGATTGCCTCTAACCCCTACAGATGGGTCAGTACCACCTGAGGAAACTGTCAATCATGTCGGCCTCGAATGTGAGGAGCTACCAACTGCGGATGAAGGCTGAGCACTAGTACTGTAGTGATGATATAAGTCATCAACATCACTTTTTAGCAATTTAATAAACTTTGCAGCCTTCACTGCCCCGAGGACGGAATTTACCCAAAATTCTAGAACGGCCAACTTAACTCGGGGGTCAAGGATCACAGCCACAAATAGCAATCTATTTATCTTCTCAATATTCCCCCAATATTTATCATATTTGATCTTCATCCTCGTAGCCATAGCAGATAACAATCCAGCAGAGTCAGTACAACTATTTTCCAACTGGAAGTGAAGCTCCGAGAGCTCGTTGAAAAATGAGTTCGCAGTCGTATATTTGGATCCAGATAGCCGCATGGTTATCTCATAAAAAGTTCTTAAAAATTCAACAAAATAACTCACACTGGTCCAATCATGTGCGTCCGGCGCACCGAGCCCCTGTCCTGCTGGCTCCAACAAAGCATACCTCAGACCCCCATCCTCGACCTCCATCCGCTCGAATGCTTTTTGGTACTTCTGTGGCACATCCAACATCATGTATGTAGAATTCCATCGAGTCGGAACGTCCAAGCACAACATACTAGAACATTCAATCTTCAGATCTTCTGCTATTGCCTTAAACTTGGCAAGCCTTTGAGGGGAACCCCTCACATATCGTACAATGTTGCAGACTCGGGTTATGGAATCATGAACCTCTTTTAATCCCTCAACAACTATGAGGTTAATGATATGAGCACAACATCGAACGTGAATAAACTCGTGGGCCCGAATGACATCATCTCTCACCGTCGTGTTCCGCTTAAACCAATCAATTGCTGTTTCATTCGCACTGGCATTGTCAACTATAATACACAGCACTTTTCGAATTCCCCAGTCCTTTAAACAATCATCCATCTTCGCCCCAATGGATGCACCTTTATGATCCACAATTTCTTTAAAACCAATAATTTTTTTATGCAAAATCCACTCACTGTCAATGTAGTGTGCTGTGATACACATGTAGCAGGCGTTCTGTATGGAAGTCCATGTGTCAGTCGTAAAAGACACTCTCTGGCCAGTGGTAATAAACATCTTCCTCATCTCCTCCTTGTCCTTCGCATGCCTCTTCATACAATCTCGCATCACTGTATACCGTGATGGAATGGGAAATCGTGGCTCAACAAAATTTAGAAACTTTCGAAAGCCTCTTTTCTCGACTGTGGTAAATGGCATCTCATCAGTAATTATCATCTCTGCAAGCATGTCCCTCAACATCTTCTCACTGTATTGAGGGATGACCAATTTCTTAGTCTATGTACCATCAGTGGCTGTAGAAGTTTGGTAACTGAGGTTGGTCTGATCAGTGGCTTGCAATCCCTTCGCTATCTTATATCGTTGACAACCATTTAGATGTGCTATTAACACACTGGTACCTTGCTTCTTCGAATGGCATCCACAAAGTGATCCACAGTAATGGCATCTTGCTACTCGGTTCGTAATTTCACCAAGAATTTTGGTGAAATGCTCCCATGTCCACGACCTCTTTTTAGAAGGTCGTGGTGGTTGATCTTGCTCAATGGGCATCTCCTCCTCTTCGTTGAACATATCCTCATCATCTATATCAACTGGGAGTGGGAGTCGACTACTCGCACAAGATGTAGCTGCTCTAGATGTAGCTGCTCTAGATGTAGCTGCCCTAGATGTGGCTCTAGGGGTGGAAGTACCCACCGGTGTAGGAGTTGTAGCATTGGCATCCGCCACATTCCTTTGTGGACGATCATCTCCACTATGTCTAGGATCCATATCACAATCAATGAAGCTGAAAAAATTAAATTAGAAGCAAAAAATTAGATGTGCAAATAAACTAGGCTATTGTATTATACAATAGGACATGTATTATTGTATCATAATATATTATTGTATCGATGTATTATTACATCGAGCTTCAGTTGACTTGCGCTCGACTCAGCGGAACCCATCCAGAGATATTCGCTCGACGTGCGCTCGACGTGCGCTCGAGCGGAAACCATCCAGAGAGGTTCGCTCGACGTGCGCTCGACGTGAGCTCGAGCGGAACCCATCCAGAGAGGTTCGCTCGAAATGCGCTCGACGTGGCGCTCGAGCAGAATCCATCCAGAGAGGTTCGCTCGACGTGCGCTCGACATAGAGCTCGAGCAGAATCCATCCAGAGAGGTTCGCTCGACGTGCGCTCGACGTGACACTCGAGCAAAACCCATACAGAGAGGTTCGCTCGACGTGCGCTCGACATGGCGCTCGAGCAGAATCCATCCAGAGAGGTTCGCTCGACTTCCGCTCGACATGGCGCTCGAGCAGAATCCATCCAGAGTCTGGATTCCAGACTCCAGAGAGGTTCGCTCGACGTGCGCTCGACGTAACGCTCGAGCAAAACCCATCCAGAGAGGTTCGCTCGACGTGCACTCGACGTAACGCTCGAGCAAAACCCATCCAGAGAGGTTCGCTTGACGTGCGCTAGACGTAACGCTCGAGCAAAACCCATCCAGAGAGGTTCGCTCGACGCGCGCTCGACATGGCGCTCGAGCCAATGTTCAATACAACGTGCGCTCGACACCTCGCTCGAGCGCAAGTCTGCAATACAATGTAAAATTCAGGGTTTTGAGCGCCGTGTTGGGACTATATTGAATATTCAATACAACCAATTCACAAGAATCACAACTGCAGGCTCCAATTCATAAGAGACGTGGTTGAATTAAATTTAGTGCTCATAAATTTAGGGCTCACCGTAGGTGGAACTTGGAAGCTGAGTAGAGGAGCAACGAGAAACGGCGGCACGGAGGAGCAACGACGAACGGCGGCACGCTGGCACTAGGACGGAAGACGCGAGAGAGAATGGATGGTTCAGTCACTGGGAGTTTGGGACGGGAGACGCGAGAGAGAAGGGAGAAGGAAGAAGAAGAAGAACTGGAGAAGGAAGAAGAAGGGGAGAAGGCTTCCTTAGGAAGCCATATGAAACGACGCCGTTCCAAATTAAGTGGAACAGTGTCGTTCAAAATTTTTTTTTTAAACCCAGCTGTAAAACGACGTCGTTTTACAGCTGGGTTTAAAAAAAAATTTCCGGAGTCGGAGTCGGAGCTACATGGAGCTCCGACTTCGACTCCGCTTCCGAATCACGAGTCAGAGTAGTTCCGAATTCCGACTCTGAATTCCGACAACTCCGACTCCGTCGGAGTCGGCGTCGGAGCGGAGGTCGGACGGAGTCGGAATTCTCGGAATTTTGCACACCCCTAGTCTGAACGATAGACTTGGAAAGGATTACGTACCTTATGCATGTGGAGTAAGAACTTTCATTGATTTTGCACGGGCTTCTGCTGATAGTCGTGGTTACATTAAGTGTCCATGTCGAGGATGTAAAAATTTGTGTGCGATAGAATTGGATGAAGTAGAGCGTCATATATTTGTGAACGGTATGGATCTGGGGTATACGCGGTACTACATGGTGAGCCGTATGAAGGGTCAGCAGATGTATTGTATTCATATAGGTGACTATAAAATATCTTGAATTTTCATAATTTCTTCTAATTAATTTTCTTTGATATAATTAATTATTTTAAAGAATGCCACCAAAACGACAACGAATAAATGTGCCTCCGCCAAGTCCAAGTCCTGAATCCATTGAGGACTCCCCACTCGAGGAATCCGTTCCTGAAGATCAAGCTAACACAGAAGAGAACAACAGCCAGTCGACACCTACTAGTAAGGAAATATTGTTGTTGATAATTATATATATAGTTAATACTTTTTTCTCAATAACTATATAATTATAATTATAGTATATCTATTATCATGTAGTTGATGCATCTGCACGTCGCGGTCGTGGCTATACACGTGGAATCTCTCTTGAAAAAAATAGAAGGCATGGTAAACTGAAGATCACAATTCCTAATAATTCCACTGGAGGAGTGGATGATAGTACAGCAGCGCTTTCCTCCTATATTGGCACAGTAGTTCGAGCTTATGCTCCATTTTATGTGCGCTCATGGCGAGATTTTCCGAATGAGATTAAGGAGCACATTCGAAGTCGTGTGCTGGTGAGTTTACTTTTCAGTACATTTTTTTCACCTAGATTAATATATTATATTTTTTACCTGATTTCCTTATTAGGATGAATTCGACCTCGACTTTGGCCGTAGCGAGGATTTGAGAACCGTGAATGAGTTGATGGCTACACTATTCCAACGTCACAAAGGACGATGTCATGACCACTTCAAGAAGTTTGAGACGTTGGAAGAGGCTGCGCAGTCTCCTTTTCAGCAGATGAAGTTAGATAATTAGAGAAAGTGTTGTGATCTTTTCGCATCTCCAGATTATCAGGTATTTTACATTTATATCTTTTAATTATTTACATTCATATTCGTTTTATATATTATATGTATACATATTACAATTAACATTTTTAATATATTTTGTAGCACTTGAGTTCTACAAATGCACAGAATAGATCCGTTCTGACTGTCCACCATCGTGCCGGTTCAAGGTCATTCCACCGTCTTGCTGAAAAAATGGTAATTAAAAAATTATAGAATTCATTTATTTTCCTGATATTATTTCTGATAAGTACTAATATTATCTTTTTAAAATTGCTAATATTCTCGCTTTGTTAGAAACGTGATGATCCTGAAAACTTTTCCTTCATTCATGTCTATGCTGCTGCTCACACTAATGAGCATAGTGAGTGGATGGATTCTGTCGCTGCAGATAATTATGTAAGCAGTGTTAATTTTGTTAAATAAATTATTTATATAATATTTTAATAGTTTATTTCTTATTTCTATTTCTTTTAATACGTTACTAATTATTTACGATCATTACCTTTTAAATTGCAGAGCAAAATGTTGGAGATGCAGTCGGCTTCTGAGGAATCCTCTCCTAGTGACATAGACATATTCACGCAAGTGCTCGGGCCGCAGTCTAGTATGGCAAGAGGTTTAGGACGATCTATCAAGCATAAATGTTCATCCTCCTCAACCTCATCGGCTTCACAAATTAATAATCTTACGGCAGATTTAGAAGCTGCACGGCGTGAGAATGAGTATATGAGGTCGAGACAACAAGAGTTAAAGTCTCTCTTAGAACGACAGTCTCATTTAGAGACGCGTTTGCAGGACCAACAGAGAGACCAGGAGGAAAGAATACGCAGTGAAGTGCAAGAGCAAGTGCAACGGGAGATGATGGTGCAAATGGAGCGTGTTATGTCGTTGCAACAGAATCCCCGTGGGCGAGGGAAAAAGAAGAAATAAATTTTATCAATATTTCTGACTAGTTTTAATATCTAATTTTGTGCTTTTATAAGACATTGTTACTTGTTAATTGGGTATGTAATATGATACAATTGGTATTATGTTTTTAAATTTTATGAAATTAGTATTTCTGATCTGTACGTTCGAATGTAAATAAAAATCGTTCGAACGTTGGTTCACACTGTAACAAACGTTCGAACGTAAATACAATTGAATCGTTTGAACGTTAAACTATACGTTCGAACGTACTCACGCTAAAACGAACAAACCGTTCGAACGGTAAAACGACTAACGTTCGAACAAAGAACTTGCATTCGGACGCTCCTTCGTTTACATTCGAAATAACGTCCGAACATTAAACGCGCTACGTTTGAACATTTACGTTTACATTCGAACAAATATTCGAACGTTTATTGTAATTAACGTTCAGACGCATTAACATTCGAACGTAAATATGATACGTTCGAACACGATATCCAACGAACGTCAACTTTTCTCATTCGAACTCCAATCGGTCGGGTATAACGTCCGAACGTTTGATTTTACGACCGAACGTGATTTTCTGTGACAGTTCATAACCGTCACAAAAAAAAGGAACGTTCGAATGTTGTACCGAACGGAACACTTCCAACCGTCACTAAAAATATTTTTTGTGACGGTTGAATAGTAAACCGTCACCAAATGTTTTCTATGACACACTTTAGGTGACGGTCATGGTGACGGTTTCAAACTGTCACCAAATATGTTTAGTGACCGTTTGCCATTTTTTTGTGACAGTTTTCCCTGTCACAAAACACACATTCTGTTGTAGTGACTTATCATCCATATATTACACATTTCGTAAGAGAAAAATAAATAAATAATTATGTGTAGTATGTGGTGTGAGGATGATGAGTAGAATTTATATATGTGTGTGTGTGTGAATATGTATTGTATTGTAGATAATTTGGTGATTTTATGCTATATATATTGTGCCTTAATTTTCACATTAACAATATCCATGACGTACATGCTCTTGCATACAAGAATGTTATTCATTATTAAATTCATCTTTTTAATGTTATCAGATACATCTATGGTGGACCACGCTTATATTTGTGACTATTCACATTCATTTATAATTTCTTTGGTATCATGCATCTCAATAATCAACTTCAAGTTCATATACAAGAACCTAGCTAGAATTCAAAATATGTAAAAACCATGTCAAATTGAAACACCTATTTGATATACAAGAAAAAGGCGATCATATCTCTTTGGCTGTTGAAATTGTAAATTGTTGAAATACTATATCTAACTCAAACTAGGATTTTTTTTTTCTTTGAGTAATACTACATGTATTTACAGTTTTACTTACATTTTTATTTACAAGACTCATTTTATTACTTTTCTTTTGAAATTCAAATTTTATAATTTTTAACATATCAATAACTAACATATGAAGAAGTAAGTTTTTTGTAAGTTTTTCTTAAGTACATTTAGTTTTTTTCTTTTTTTTGATGATCATGTTTCGTGTCTTAGCAGTTAGCCACACACACACACACACACACACACACACACACACACACACATATATATATATATATATATATATATATATATATACTGTAATTATAGCAAGCAATTGAGCCCTTTCCAGTACTGGAGGAGGTGGTGTTTAGTGGAACTAAACGTAATTGTGCTGGTTCTTTATCGGAACTAAACGTAAGTACTTGACTAATCTTTTTAGATTATTAAGCCCTACGGCGAACATATAGCAAGCATCTTATATATGTTTATCATGGGACACTGGATTTTGACATGGCTGCACTGGTTTGAGGGAAAAGATCATCCTAATTGGTTCATTTAATATCCCTGTTGATGCTAACTTTGCCCTTACATCTTTATTGACAAATTAAGATGGTGATACATGTAGTAAGACTTTTTGATGAAAATTATCTGTACGTGGTGAGGCAGCCACTACAACAAATTTGAGATTTTGGGACGAAATTATTTAGGGACGAAATTTTTTTCATCCCTAAAAGTCATTTTTTGAGACGAAATTTAAATTTCGTCCCAAAAAATCGATGAATTTAGAAAATTGTTCGAACGTCAAAATAACCGTTCGAACAGTATTTTCTGTGACAAATTAAATCGTCTCAAAAAAATTTTTCCGTTCGAAAGTGAAAAAATACGTTCGAACAGTAAAATTTGGCGGATAATTACTTTATTATGGCGGGGAAAGTTCAAAAACGTTCGAACGAGAATTTTTTGTGTTCGAACGGAAAATATTTGGTGGTAAATCCTGGCGGGAAGGTTTCTAAACCGTTCGAACGGAATATATTTAGTTAGAACATATTCAAGCACCACATTTATACATTCGAAGGTATAATATTAATCTCGGTACGAAACTCAAAATATAAAAAATATATATCATACATACAAATTCATTAATTAATTTTATGTAATTAATTTTAAAATATTTTAATAATTTCTTTTACGTTAAATAAGATTTTTAGTTAAATAAATATTATCAACCACATATATATTAATCAACCAAATAAAGCAAATTATCAAAATGCCATATATATTGTTCATAATTACAACAAAAGAAAATATAAATAAAAGATAAAAACTATTGTGATGCGAGGTCTCTACACACATCCTCGACTGCAGCTAATTGTGTCTCTACCTGTGTCAGTCGAGTACTAACTGTGACCTGAGTTGCATTATTGGCATTAATCACTGTACGTAACTCATTAACCTCTGTATATAACCCAGAGACGGTAGCCATAATCTCTGTACGCAACTCAGACATGGCAGTATGCACTGCAGTATGCACTGCATCAATCACTGCTGATGTGTGTACGCTGATCTCAGCACGCAATATGTCAGCCATCTCCTCGCGAATATATGTGCGTGATGTCTCAGCCTGTGTAGATGTCTCACCAGCCGATACTCCAGTATCTCCCGGCTGCGCATCTCTCTGAATCTCAGCCCTGTCAGGAACAGCCCCACGAAAACGAAATCTAGAGTGTCCCGTGCTCCGTGATAGGGTGGTGCTGTTGATCGGTGCCATCGGAAATCGGGAACGCTCGGCAGGTTCGGACACAACCCCGGCATGTAGCAAAAATCGAGTGATGAGGATCCCAAACGGAAGTATATCTGTCGTAATGAACCGTGCCTCTGATCGGATTCTCTCAAATATATAACCAACGAGGTCGATCGGGATGCCACGAGCGACCCGTATCATAAATCTTGCTCGATCCATGCCGACCTCCGTCTTGTGCTGCCGTGGGTCAATATTATTGGCAATGATCAAATTCATAATCTTGAAGAATGAAGATAAATCTGCCTGCCTAATACTCTTGGAGCCATCGTACACTGGAGCATCTGGACCAACAATCAAGTCTCTGATCTCGTGATCAGCAAGTGTATCGATCTCATCTATGTAATCTAGCCCCTCGTCCTGAGACATAGCTGCATCACCTGAAGGACCAGACTCTCTAGGCGGCAGGTTTGGATAGGCATCAAGAAGCCTAGGAATACCCAGATATACAGCGAGTCCATCTGCTGAAAATATAACAGGAGCTCCTCGGACACAGATCCTATATGCCCCTCCATCGTCTGGGCTAGCAGCATCGAGCTCTTTATAGAACTCAGTAACGATCTCAATGAAGGAAACGAGCTCCATTCCTTCTTCTCGCTGATCTAAGATTGGTGCCCAACCACGATCATTGAATACTGATGGGAGGGAATGACCCTCCCATATAAGAGCGACAAAATCAGACAGTTTTACCTGTCGCTCAAGTAAAACGGTCCGCTCTCGAACTGTTTGGATGGAAGGTTCTCCTGATCTACCACGTTTACGGCCCCGATAAGACATTATTATGATCCTGAAATTTTAAAAATAAAATATACATTCAAGATTAGTGATAAAATCTAATTACGACTAAAAGATTTACAAAATTATATACTAATAGCAATTTAATAAATTAATTGATAGAACATATAATCAATTAAACGATGAAAACAATTTAATAAGCTAATAAAATGTTAATGGAATGAATTTAATAATTAGCATTCGAACGTCTAAATATATGGTCGAACGGATAATTAATAACGTTCGAACGTGTCGATCAAGTTCGAACGTACAGGTTTACCGTTCGAACGGACTGGTTAATACCGTTCGAACGTAAAACAGATCTAACTCGGCCATGGCTGAGTCAACTCAGTGGCCATGAAAATACTCAAAAATTAATCAATTCCGTGGTTTCTTCGACTAAAAACAAAGTACTCTTCATTTCTAAACATCCTACGATAGATTTATGATGTTCTACGGTAATTATTGATGAAAAAATGCAATTTAAAAAAAACAAATAAAACCATAAAATTATAAAATAAACGGTAAAACGAGTTTGAAAATACATACATTTACTTGGGAGGAAAAGTGATTGACGTATGTGCTGATCACGACGACAGACGGCGGTGAATGTAGTGCGTTCAAACGTTTTCTCGCTTTTTCAAACGGTGGGGACTGCGGCGTGAGAGAAAGAGCTGCCTGCGATAACTTATACGTGCATAATCGTTCGAACGTTAATATTTAACGTTCGAACGTTAATATAAAACCGTTCGACCGTTACTATTTCACGTTCGAACAGAAGTTTTGTAAGTTTATTAAAAAATATATTAAATGTATACTATATTTATATTCCTATAAATTGTTATAATATATATAATATTATAGTAGATTATATATACTGTAATATATATGTAATATTATAATATATATTATGATAGTAGAATACTTTAAATGAAAGCATAATAACTTATAAAATATTTTTTTATAGTATAATAGTAATATATCATAATACTTTACTATCAAAGTGTTATATATGAGATATTAATATGTATATAGTACCACATAATAGCATGTAGTGCTATATGGTATGAGTTTATACTTAACTAATATATGTCATATTATATATTCCATTATACTTTACCTACTAAAGTTATATATGACATTATACAACATATATATATAGAGTATAGCTTACTAATATACTATCATCTTATAAATTTCTCTACACTTTATTATGTGACCTTAGTATATTTGAGGCTATATATATGTGAGTATATATTACTAATACATATGATCTTAATAATATATATGATAGTATAGGTCACTACATATATGATAATATATATTACTATATATATATATATATACTATATATTTAGTATAGATTACTATATATATGATAGTATATATTACATTATATATGATAGTATATATAACTAATACATATGATGTTATAGTACTTTTCATTTAATGATGAAAAAAGTTATATTTAAACATAAAGGATATGTGTTCGAACGGTACTCGTAAACCGTTCGAACACATATGTTAACGTTTGAACGTAAAAAAACATTCGAACGGACAAGGCAAATGGCGGGAAAACATCCCGCCAAAAAACAAGACAGTTGGATTACCGTTCGAACGTAATTTGTTATAGTTCGAACGGATTATTGCAGTGGTGGGAAAATATCCCGCCAATTAAACTATAGTATCATCTAATATGTCTATATATATTAATGTTGTTCTTTTATTCAAAAGGTGTAATGAAAAAAAATATAAATAAACATTTACAATACCATTTGAACAGTTAGAAATTAAAGTTCGAACGGTTAATTTTCGAGCGGTAATAAATCAATAACGTTCGAACACATATGTTAACGTTCGAACGTGAAAATTAGGAGGGAATTTTCTCCCGCTTAATATTTTCACATTCGAACGGTTAGTAAATAACCGTTCGAACATGAAATGTTCTTCAAAAACACGACAGAACCTCACAATTCTGTTTCTCTCCTCCTGCTGTCGCTCCGTGTGGTCGCCCGAAGATTACCCCTTCGAATATCAGAGGTATTCTTTCTCAAACTAGCCCTTAAGCTCAAAAAAATTGTTCATCTCACTCCATTATTCTCGGATTATTACTTGTAGGATAGTTTGTGATTATTCTCGGATTATTCTCGGATTATTTCCTTTTCATCTTCAAAAATTCAGGTATTTCTTTTAAAATATAAATGTATGATTTGAACTTTATATTTTGCAATGTTAGAAAGTTGTATGCTTTGAGATTGTTATTTGTGTTTGTTAGAGTTTGGGATTAATGGAGTTTTCGGCGTTGTTGAAGACGACTGGAATCTGGAATGAATACGTTCGAACGGGTTCGGATTACCGTTCGAACGTATTCATTTTGTTCGAACATAGGTTCTCATAGTTCGAAGGTATAATGACATTACATCAATAACGTATACAGAATACGTTAGGTTTGGTATGGTTATAAATTATATGTACTACTAAATCACAAATAATTAGGACCAACTACCATTTAATATTGTTAATTCTAAATAAATAAAATTAATATTCAAATTAAAATACTACTAAATCTTTAAATTAAAATATAAATAGTTAAGATTTAATAATACTTAAATACTTAAAGATAAATTAATAAGTATAATATTCAAATTAAAATACTACTAAATCTTTAAATTAAAATAGAAATAGTTAAGATTTAATAATACTTAAATACTTAAAGATAAATTAATAAAATTAATATTCAAATTAAAATACTACTAAATCTTTAAATTAAAATAGAAATAGTTAAGATTTAATAATACTTAAATACATATGCGTTACTCAATAACAAATGAAAAATTATTAATTTCAACTTTGATATAGTATACGCTTTACTCAATATGTAGGTTGTACAATTGCATGCGAATAATCCAAATGATATATCTGATGAACTGTATGCATTGGCGCGTGGCCCATCGAGACGCGCTGCTCGATTTTCTGCATGTATTTCTCGGGGAAGTAGGTATCACACACTGGATCGAGATTGTTATAGGAAAACCCAAAATAGTGGTGTCCTAGTCGAAGGAAGTCATGATGGAGAAAATATTGATTTCTATGGGGTTATTGTCGATATAATTGGAATGAAATATTTGGGAGAGCTTGCGGTGTATCTGTTTAAGTGTGATTGGTGGGATTTAAGCAATCCTCGTACTGGAGTCCGTGATGATGAATATTTTTTGAGTGTTAATACATCAAAAAAATGGTATGAAGATGATCCTTTTATTTTGGCTTCTCAAGCATCTCAAGTATTCTACTTAGATGACCCGAAGTTAGGAAATCAATGGCGAGTAGTTCAAAAATATTCTCCAAGAAATATATATGATGTTATCCCTTAGGCGGAAGGACAAGATGAAGAAGAAGATGACTCTTCTACTCAAGAAGCATACCAAGAGAGTCAACCCGCCTTAAATTTGTTTGTGGATTTGAGCCAGTATGAGATGATTCCATTAAATAGAGAAGATATTGAGGTTGAAATTGTTGATGCGACAGTTGAGGAAAATGTTGAATCATCTGAAGTATCTACAGATGATGAGAGCGAATTGTCAAATGAAACTGATACAGATTCTGATTGACCAATTATGTGTTAACATTACACTTGATGACAAATATTTTACTTATTGAATGTATCAGTAGTTTGAAATTATGCCGCCAAAGAGGAAGGAAGTTCGCAACCCATCTCCACCTGTTCCTAGCTCTCCTTCATTGTCACCATTAGAGATTGATTTTACAGAACAAGGTAAAAATCTAATACTCATAAAAGTTATTAATTAAGGTCCTATAATAGAGATATAAATGAAATTGATTACAATGTTATATTTTATAGAATCTACAGTACAATCTCGTCAAGGTCGAGGCACCACTAGAGGGGTGACGTTGGAAAAATATCGGAAGGTGGGTAAGATCAAGGTTAACATTCCTGACGAACATACTGGGGGCGAAGGACAACCAGCAGCTTGGCTTGCATCACATGTGGGTGCTCTTACACGAACTTACGCACCTTTGGCAACGACTTCATGGAAGAAAGTCCCCCAAGATGTTAAAGAGCTTATCAAGAAGCGTTGTTTGGTAATGTTTAAAATATTGATTTAGTAGAATAAATTTCTATATTTTACTTAAATTTAGAATATTATAAATGATAATGTGTTTGTGACTATTTTTTTAAGGATGATTTCGAATTAAATTTTGGTCGGAGAGAGGAGCGTAAGACTGTGGAAGAGCTTATGGGTAATGCATTCCGTAAATATAAGGCGAGGTGTCATGAGTATTATAATAAGTTTGAGAAGAAGGAAGATGCACGCCAACATCCTTTCCAGGATGTCCGACCTTCTGAGTGGGAAAAACTTTGTGACATGTTTGAGGATCCATCATATTAGGTATAATGAAATTTAATTATTTTACTTGTCCTATCTGGCATTTCGCTTCATCATATTTTCAATTTCTTTGCAGGAGCGAAGTTCTATAAACAAAACAAATAGATCAAAATTGAAGATTAATCATTATGCAGGCTCAAGATCTTTCCATCGCCTTTCTAAGAAATTGGTATTGCTATTTTTTTTATTGGATATAGTTAATTATTTGGATGAATCATAATGACTTTATATCTTAACACATTTATTGTAGCAAGATTCAGATACTAATTATGATCTGACAAAATTATATGCTACATCGCACACTGATCGTAATGGAGAGTGGACTCATCCTGATGCCCATGAAAATTATGTAAGTTTTATAACCTGTTTTAATTAAATATATTAGAATATTTATGACGATATTAATTCTTTATCTTATATATGGCTAGGATAAAATGATTGCCCTACGTGCTGAATCTGCGTCAGATCAAAATTCCTCAACAAGTGATATTGAGATTTTTACACAAGTCCTGGGTCAACGTTCAGGATATTTGAGGGGTTTGGGTCGTTGTGTAAAGCCTTGTCCCTCTTCCTCTTCTTCTGGGAATGGATCTATGACTTCTATAGCGCTAGAGAATGCGAATTCCAGAATCGAAGAATTGACTGCAAGACAGTATGAGTTAGAGGCTCAATTGGCAAAACAAGCAGATATGGAGATGCGCCTCAAACAACATGAAGAACAACAAGAAGAGTTCAGAAGACAGATGCAACTCCAAATGCAGCAGCTTATGCAACAGTACAGGCCTCTAAGCAACTGATGGATTTTGGGATTATCTATTTATGTACGAACAATGCCCGTCTCGACTGTTATTTATTTAATTTGCGCTTATTTTAACACTTTTGTGAGTGTTAAACAGTTTCTAATGTATTTTTTCAAATAGTATGAATGTCTATTTGGTTTTCTATTATTGATTTAAATTAAAGAGATATCGTTCGAACGAACGTAAAACGTTCGAACTCTATGTAACGACAATAGCGTTCGAACGTAAACGTAATGTTCGAACGAAATTTATGTTCGTAGAGTTCGAACGATCACACAACGTTCGAACGTAAATAATTTCAGTCGTGTTCGAACATAGCCTATACCGTTCGAACCCATATACCGTTCGACCTGACCATTTAACGTTCGAATACAAAGACAATTCATAACGTTCGAACGAATTCATGTGTGTTCGAACATATTTCGAAATCGTTCAAACACGTCACTACTGTTCGAACTTAAAATTTTTTCCGTTCGAACCATTTTCTAGGACGAATTTAAACCGTGACAAAAAAAATTTTCGTTCGAACGGTTTCCTTCAATTTCATCCCAAAAGAAATTTTTTGGGACGAAATGGTAATTTTCGTCTCAAAATACCTTTTGGCACAGTGATATTGGAACGACTTTGGGATGAATTTTTTTCGTCCCAAAAATTTTTTTGGGACGAAATTGGGGTCTTTCTGTTGTAGTGAGCGGCGCCTCCTGAAAGTCTTGAGGATCTGTTAACTCATATGCTCGACCCATTAGAAATTCAATTAGTTGTCTTCAAGTCCAGCATTTATGTTCGAATATCAAAACCGGTGTTGCTGATCAGTTTTTAATTAAATCTGTGCCGTACAACAGCTTCGGGAAGCACTTCAACCACATGAAGATTCTCAATAAAATGAACATGGAATATAAATCATAGATCCTTATTTATTGAAGAATTACATTGGGATGATGAGATAAGAAAAAAGTCATGATAATTAATTACAAAATTAAATATCTTGAATTAGATAAGGATAATTTCATGAATATTTGAGATTTGAGAGGTTCTGAATATAAAAGTTATGTGCTTAGGCCTGGTGGAGTTGTTGCTGTCATGCAAAGAATCATTGGAATATTGGAGCCTTTTTGGTGGAAAAGCGAAGATTGTGAAGAAAATCATGGAGGGTTTTTTTTTTTTTTTTTCAAAGTTAGTGTGTTTCCAGCAAGTTTTTGACTGTAAAGAGTGTCAAAAAAGTAAAAACCACAGAAAAAAGAAAGAACTTAACCCAACATAAAGCTTTCGAGGCTAAAGAAAAAGAAGAGAGATAAATAAAAAAAGGATATTCGGACTTAGCTCTCTTAATTTCGAAGGTATAATCAAATCAAACCTATATGTTGTTCTTTTATATATCCTACGTCTGCCTTCTAATCGCTAATAATCCAGACGATTATTTGACTTTTCTTTTATTTGTATTGAGGGCTAGCTAGAGCGTGTTGGGCGTTGCGAGGAATAAAATATTTCTGCTTTGCAGCTCACTTGGACGCTGTTTCTGAGCAATGGATCGGACGGAGATTATCAAGGTGCGATTTTTACAAGTTCTTGTTATGTTTTTAGATTAGTTTTGCATTTGGTTACTGAGAGAAGGTTGGGAAAAATGAGAGGGTTAATTTGTTGTGTTATAAAAAGTCTCGATCGGCATCTTAATGCTAGTACTTGATCATGTGGCTCTACAGATTAAATTTGGAGATACTCTCAAGCGTATGAAAGTAGATTATGATTTCTACAGACGAGTGGAACTTGATATGACTGAATTGAGGGAAAAGATCCATCGTATGTTTAATATCCCTGCTGATGCTGACTTTATCTTGACATATGTTGACGAAGATGGTGATGTGGTAACACTTACTGATGATGATGATCTGTCTAATGCGTTTAGACAGTGCATGAAAGTAGTGAAGATCAATGTCCAACTGAGCAACAACAAATTAGGTGTTGACTCCTATGCTCAATCTGGTGGAAGCAGCATTTCTACCCAACGTCCTACTTCTCTTCAAACCCAGCATCCATATCCGAAGATCAAAACCGGTGTTGTTACTGAGGTTTCAAAATCTGTGCTGCAACAGCTCCGGGAAGCACTTCTGCTACATGAAGCAGTTTCAAAGATTTCGGAGGGTATAATTTCTACAGCAGTCTCTGATCCAGTGCTTGTTGATTTAATATCAAAGACCACACAGACCTACCTCAATTATCTGGATTCACAAACTCATTCTCGTATGGATTCAACAACGCAGAATGTTGATCATGACGAGGGGGACGAAGGTGAGCATGTGCTGCATGAGAACAATTGAACCGCGCGTGCAAGAGTTTGGTTTTACGCTTGCTGACAGAAAACAACAGATCAAGTAATGAATATCAAGCTGCGTACGTGCTGTAATAGATCTCACAGTGGGAATTAAGAAGGATTAAGTTGAAGGCCCTTGGGCGCCTTTACCATATGGTATATTACTATTGCTATTACTATTATAAGTTAATGCACTATACTACATATATATATAGAGCAGAAACTTGGTGTTTGTAATTATGTAATGATTTGCTTTTTCTCAAGGGCAACTTGATAGCAGTGTGCCGCGAAAATATAAAACAACATGCCATGATGATATATACCAGTTTTGCTACTCATCATCATCCCCAAATATTACATATCATACTTATTTTAATTCTTTTTATTTATTTTTTAAATTTTTTTATTCTTTTTAAATTAATTGAGTTCTTCTACTTATCATTCATATACTACACATTAATTTGGTATGAGAAAAAAAAATAAAAAATTATGTATGGTGTGTACTAGTGTGAGGATGATGAGTAGAATTTATATATATATATATATATTTAATTTATATCTGTGTGTGTATGTATTCATGTATTGTAGATAATTTGGTGATTTTATGCTATTGTGCCTTAGTTTTCATATTAACAATATCCATAACGTACATGCTCTTGCATACAAGAAATGTTATTCATTATTAAATTCATCTTTGTAATGTTATCATATATATCTATGGTGGACGTACCACGCTTATATTTGCGACTTTCACCTTCACTTACATGATATCTATAATCATCTTAATGCTTATTATATGAGAATTTTCCTAATATGACGTATGACATAACTATTTATCATGCTTTACATATTTAACATCACACCTTGGTACATAAAAAGGGCTTTCAAGAAATTAATGGCTTTACCTACTAATTTAAGAGACTAGCTAGTATACGATATTTTGAAGTCTACGTAAAGCTAATCCAAAATTGTAATCGTGTAGTGTTGGAATATAGCCTCACGGATTGAACAAATGGAATTAAAATCTAAAGCTACACGTGTTAAACTAGAAGAGGAGAAGAAGAGTTAGTTATTTCTGTTATTATAGTTAGTTTATTATTTCTCATTTAGCCTTGTATAAATATAGTTCAAAGTACTCTGTAATTATGCATTCAATTCATTTTTTTATGGAAGTTTTTCAGTTCATCTTCTTTGTTCACATTCACACGCAATCTCTTCTTACAAGCCAAATCTCGATTCATCTGAAACTTGACATGTAGCTCATCATCTATATAAAATGATTACTTTATGACATGATAAAATAAATTTCATAATGATCACAAAATTAAAAATCTCGAACAATATAAAGATACTGATCAAATTAAATCTTATTTTTAACAAATTCGAGAGCTGTACGTTGAATATAAAAGTTAGATTACTAGTTACTAAATATCGTCTTAAGATATGCTAGCTCTACACACTTCATTTAAAAAATAGCAGAACCCACTAGTAAAAAGTGAGAATTTTTAATATGAATCTCGGATTTATTCATTCTTTTCAAATGGAGTATACGTACGGAAATTGAGAATCTTAAAACTGTACAAATCATTTCACTAATTAGGACATGTTTGGGTTAAAATATCTTCTAATTTCATTTTCAACTTTCACTCAAACATAAAACACTTTTTAATTTTAAATATTCAAAATTTTCATCTAACAATTACTTAATTATTACTCAAACACAAAACTCAATACAAATTTTACAAATTTTAAAATAAAACATAAAAATCAATTTAATTTTACAAACATCAAAATTAAAAGTACTTTAACATCTAATCACTTTAAAAAATTTTAATATAATATTTACTTTAAAATATATTTCTATTCAGTTTTTGTCTCTTTTTAAAAAAAAAATTAAAAAACATCTACACTCAAATTATTTGATTATGATTTACAAAATTTTGTTTGAGATACCTTAAACATCATCCTAAAAATTATAGCCTTACGGTCGAATTCTAGCTGTCGTGGAAAGAATCATTGGAGCCTGGCTTTTCTTTTGCTTTTAGAGAATTTGTCGGTGCGAGTGCTTCCTGGGAAAGAATCATGGAGATTGTCTACGGTGGAAAAGCCACGATTGTGAAGATGTTGATCATAAATATTTAAGGAGGATGTCAAGACCACTTAAATTCATTTTATATTAATTATGGATGAAATTTCTTATTTTTTCAATTATTTTTAAAAAGTTAAATCCATTCCAATATATTTCATACATTCAAATACACATTTCAAGCTATTTACATGATTGTGTTTGAAAGAATATAAACTCAACTCAATTCATCTCAAACAAATCATGATGAGACCCACTATTTTTTCGACTTCCTATAAAAAAGTTAAACTCATCTCAACCTACTTCATACATTTTAATCTAAATATTTAAACTCATTTCAATCTAAAAAAATTAAGACCCATAAAATACTATTATTCATAACTCAATTCAATTCATCTCAACATCCAAATGTAGCCTGAACACATTTTAATGGGATCCATAAAATAATACTATTTACATATCAACTCAGATCATCTGAAATCACCTTAGCATCACCTTTAAAGACTTGCTAGATATAAGATTATAAAAGGTTATTTGGAAAACTAATCTCATTGACTCATTTGTGACTGTATCCTCAAAACCCTCTACATCTGTCTTTGTCCGATCTCTGTCGTTTAACCGCTTAGATTTTAGACGATCATTGAACTTAATTTTCTTCTTATTTTGTATTCAGGGGTAACGTTTTGTTGTGTTTATCATGGATTAGTTTTCATGATGTTCTTTCTTCCTTTGGGCTTCTTGTTGTATTCAATGAGATTAGTTTTTATGATTCTCTTTTTACCTCCTGATTTATAATAAGTGTTACCTTTTGTATACTTCTTGTTACTTGGGCTAAGTTTATTTTCTTGGTTCTAATAAATGTTAATATACTTGGAAAAAGAATTATCATCTCAGTCCATTGCACAGATCTCAACTCTTATCTTCTCCTGCGGTATGATTCTTTAATAGGAACTTTAGTAAAGGGATCCTTTTGTTCTTATAATTGGACTGGAGCTTTCCCTGGGGTTCCGATCGAAAGAGTGTAGATTTGTCGAAAGGATTGGTGTGTTAGTGCAATGTTTGTTTCAACTAGGCAAAGCAGTGGTGTGTCTTTTGTGCTATTAATAGGCCTAAGAATTTCAACTACTTAATTATTCAGGTGCCCTTTAAAATGCAGATATTGGAATCTTAAAATAGCTGGGGAAAATGGTAACATGTTGTGAACTTGTGGCTCTACAGGTTAAATTTGTTGATACTCTAAAGTGTGTGAAAACTTATGATCGACCCGGGATGGCTAGTTTGAGGTGGGAAATTCGTGATTCATTTAATATCCCTGCCAATGTTGACTTTACCCTGACATAAGCTGATTTTGATGGTGATGTGGTAACAATTTGTGATGATATTGACGTGAATAAGGCGATGATACGGAGAAGGATCAATGTGCAATTGAGCAACAACAAAGGTGTTAACTCCTACGCTCAATCTAGTGGAAGTAGTACTTCTACCCAACTTAGTTCTCTTCAAGTCTAGCATCCATGTCGGAATATCAAAATCGGAGTCATTGCTGAGGGTTTACAAGCCGTGCCACAACAGATCTGTGAAGCACTTAAACTACATGAAGTACTTTTAAAGATTTCAGAGGATATGATTTCTAATGCTATCACTGGTCCTGTTCTTGTTGAGCTTGCTGATTTTATATCAAAGATGGCACAATCCTAACTCAATCTGGATTCGCAAAGTACTCAATCTCGGGCAGACTCAACTACACAGAATAAAATAAATAAAATAAAAAATAAAAAAAAAACTACTCAAAATGTGGCTGATGGTGCAAAACTTCGAATGCCTTGTGGAGACAGCTTGGATTAAAAGGGGGGAATTTTTTTTATTTTTTATTTAGAGCATGATATTGTCAATATTAGCTTTTGTTTTTGTAATTTTGTTTCCTAACTTTGATTGTATGGTAGCCTGCATAGAATGCATGATAATGAAATGGACAAGAGGCTGCTGAACAAAATTAACGAAGGAAGTATTGAGCATGATGTAAAAATGGATCTCATAGTGGGAACGGGAAGAAGGCTTGAGTTGAAGGCACTTTACCATATAATATGTATGTGTGTGTATATATATATATATATATATACACTAGTAGTAATGAAACGTCCAAGGGATGTTTGCCCAGTAGAGAGAAAATATATATGTTAATTTTATATATATATATATATATGAACTATATATATAGATGGAAAAGTAAATTTAATAAATAATTTAATGCATAGAAACAAAAACAAAATTTGATACAACTTTACAATGTTAAGAAGAACACAATGAATGAGGTCAGAGTTATATTCATAAAAGGTATATGTGTAGCCGAGAAGGTAAACCTGCATCTCAGATGCCCTGCTTCTTGAATACAAGCTCCTTCTATCACTTGTGAGAGTGCTGTAGGGGCTAATGATGCAGCAGCAACAGCAAATGCTTGTGGATCGGAAAATGTGAGGACAAAGGCATCCTTCTAGCCTCATCTAAACTCACACTCTTCGAACTACTTAATGAGGTAGTTCCAAAACAAGTGCAGATTACTCACACAAAGATTATACAACAAAATATTTTAGCAAAGAGTGCCTCGTATTTAGGAGAATTACGATAGGTTTTTAAATTGTTAGGTGTAGGATAATTGTCTAATACAATACTCCAAGTGCTGTAGGGGCTTCTTCTATACATAATATAAAGATTAACAATTGGTTTAGTTTCTATCCACACCTTTTGTTCTCCAATATTCATCCAAAAAGCAAATGAAAAGATATAACAATGATACAAAAGGCCAAAAACACAAATGAATTGGTCCCAAAACATCCATGGTAGTCTTATCTGCATTGGTGGTGTAAATTAGTCTTGTATTGGTAGTTGCATTTCTGTAGCCAAAGCTTATTTCTAATCAGGACATAGACCATAATACACAAAGGATACTTTATGAATAGAGAAAAAAAAAAGTAAAAAACCCAAAAAGAATGGGACACAACTAAATATAGAAACAACTACAAATTTTGGGAAGAAAAATCACTCAATTCCTCAGTGATGGGGAATAAATTCTATACAGGGTAGATTGCAGGCTATGAGATAATGCATTTGATATTATGTAATAGATTGGTGATTTTCAAACAATCATATAATGTGAACTCAGTTTTGACAACTTGTGTCTTTAATGAAAGGTATAGAAGGAATTCTAACAGCTGATCTCTAACTTAAAGTTGTCAACTGAAAGAAAAATGTGACCTTGAGCATAATACAAACTTACTGCTAAGATGTTGTCAATCTCATTCTGTACCCTCCATTTTAAACAATCCACCAACTGCAACATCATACAAATATAGCATTTGTCATGTGATTTTTTTGTAAGTACAACCATCAAACTGAAACAAAATTAACACCAATAAGTTAATAACTAAACTTTGAAGCTTAAGAGTCCAAACAAAGAAAACAAAAGGCCCTCAGCCGCAATGCTAAAAAAATCATGCTCTCTCATGTGATTTTTTTGTAAGTAGGTTCTCCCTCTCATGAAATAACTCTCGCAAATAGCAAAATGAACTTAATAAAGGCGGATTGCAGGTCCCATAGTACTCTTCAGATGCAAGCACCTCACCTATTTTAAGCACAAAAGCAAATGCACATAATTAATTACCACTGGACGGTGAGAATATAAAGCACAAATAATGTAAGAATGAACCTCACATTCTACCAATTTTTCTTCAACAATGAGACAAGGAAGTTGCCACTCATTTGCACATTCTGGAAAAGCTGCTTTTCCTCCTGTAGAATTTGAGAGAATAAAGGATAAAAATATGCTCTGTTTTCATTGATTCTGATATGCGTACAGGGTTGCTATATATAATACAATTTGAGAATCAACTAAAGATATAACGTATATATTCAAATTTGAAATACAAAAGCTGAATCCCAGATTTTCCGCATCCGTATCCCAGATTTCATTTCTTACTTCCGTTGCTTGAGTTCCAGCGTCTGTTATCTTCTTCATGTCTCATTTCCGTTACTTGAGTTTTGGCGTCAGATGCACCAATACCTCCATACTGCAATTCCCCACAACAACACCCATACAGAGAACCTTCTTGAGTTGAAACTTCACTGTGGCTTTTGTTTCATTAACCTTTGACTCCAGGGTTTCTTGATGACTCACCAGTGTTGAAAACTTACCTGCATTCACATTGACGTTATAAACTATAATCTAGCCGATGGTATGTAGTAATTATATTGTTATGATGGCAATAACAAGAAGAAAGCCACTAAGTTAGGGACCACAATGAAAAGCCTGTCAATCAGTAAATTAACATTCTCTAAAATATCCGAGTACTTCATATTTTTCAAAAATCAGAACACCAGTAGAGCTACAAATGAGAATATTGAAAAGATTTTAGGAACGAATACCTAAAAATTTCAAACTAAACAGACAACTTTACAGCTTATTGCCCTTTTTTTAGGTTCAGCCTCATGCCTAAATGTTTGCAAATAATGAAACAAGTGCCATGATTTGTGCTAGTAATAGACTTACAATCACAATAAATTAATTTAAGGACAGTACAAGCCACCAAGATTCTTTGTCACGAGTATAAATTTATATGCATTACAAAGCAACATATCCAAAATTCTAAATCCTAAAGAACTTACGCTAAAACCAAAGAGTGAAACTTAACCTAATGCTTAATAGCATGAAGAGAGAGACGGACAAAAAAAAGTTAAAACAAATCCGCTACTTGCCTGCCTTTTTAAGACCAGGGCCCAAAAGACGAGGAATTTACTTAATGACGGACTCATATGCTAAAAAGGCGTGGTACTTCTTGGCAAGCTTCTTGACCAGTTTCTTGTTCTTGTTGAGCTTCTTCAACCCTTCAACATCCATATACTCCAATCCTATCTTCTCAGCTTGCGGTGATTAAGAACAGAAACAATGCACAAAGTATTAAGCTTTGTTGTACAAGCAACTCCAGTCAGAATATATATGTCCTCGAAGTGTAAAATTTGCACTGCACAACCACACACGAGGGATAAAATTGAGACTGAGGTCAGTTGGGTTGGGTTACCTGTTCAATGCGTTGGGCATCACCGAGCATGCAAACCTTCATCTTAGGGCGAGGGATGTGAGGAAGCTTCACGGAACCGCTGAAGCGCTTGTCTTTCTGGGGATCATAGTTCTTCAATCTGATTTGAAGCTCCACGATTTCCGTAAAGTTACGCTTCTTCTCCTCCGCAAAAAAGCCGAGCTCAAACAACATGCAAACTCACAGGACAACTCACGACATGCAAATCCGAAGGGAAAAAAATCAAACAACCAAAAAAACTCCATCTCTTAAAAAATCTATAAATAACGAAATCACAAAAAAAAAAAACCATTAACGAAATCAAAAACATGAAAAAATTAAAAAAAAAGCCTAAAAACCCACGAAAAAATATATTTTTTCACAAAAAATACAAAAACTCACAACATGCAAGCCCGCAACATGCACATATGAAGGAAAAAGTTAATTTTTTTTGCAAAAAACAAAAACAAAAAATCCACAACATCCAAACCTACAACATGCAAATGCGATTTTAAGAGAAAACTTTATTTCCTCGCAAACAAACAACACCCAACATGCAAATCCATGTAAAGTCCCCAAACGAACGTCACCCCCAAAAAGAACCCAGCAAACCGTTGTAAAATCCCCAAACACCCAGCATCGAAACGGAAAAAAAAAAAAAAAATCGCAATAAAAAACCAGAGAGAGAAGCCAGAGAGAGAGAGCATCACTTTCGGAGAAGAGAGAAGCCGTGAGAAGATAAGAGAAGACAGAGCGTCGCTTTCGAAGAAGAGAAAAGAGAGAGCTTTCAGGAAGGGAAAAGGCAGAAAGATAGAGAGAGAGAGAGAGAGAGAGAGAGAGAGAGTGAGTGAAAACCGAAGAATAAAGGCAGAGAGAGACGGTTTTAAAATAAAACCGAGGCATATATCTAGGGAAAGGAAAAGATAAATAGACTAAAATACTCCAAAAGACTAAAATACCCCCAGTTAAACGGACAAAAACACTAAAATAGAGGGACAAAAAGAAAAAAACACAAAAAATGGACAGCTACACGGAGAACGACAAAATCATTGTTCATGGCTATCGACACTTATTATAATATATATATATATATATATATATATATATATATATATGAAGCATGCCATGATGAAATGTGTGATGTATATTATATTGCTAGATAATCAGTGATTTTATGCTATTGTGTTTTAGTTTTTACACTAACAATATTAATGACTTAGATATTCTTACTTGCTTTAGTGTTTTAATCATTTTTTTTTAATTTTCGGAGATGACATTGAATAATTGGGAAATTATTTATTATTTTTATTAATATGTTTCAAATTTGATGTCACGTCAAGAGAAAAAAAAGTGGATTATTTTCATCATATTAATTGGCAAAAAGTAGTCTAAGCTCCATTTATATTGAGAGAAAAAATGAAATGAGTTGAAATAGTCTGTAAATAGTAGTAAGATTTGTGAATAATAATGAATAGTAGTGAGATGTCAATCCAAACAGGGCATAAATGTAGTCGATAAATGCAAGCAGAATGCAGGCAATTGACGTGAATATCCACGTCATTTAGGCTCAGTTTGGATACATAAAACCAGCACATCTCATCTTATTTCATCATTACAACTTTCTCAAACTCTCACACAAATATAATAAACAATTCAACTTTTCAAATTCTAAAATAACAATTATATTTTAACAATATATTATTTAACTTTCAACAAAACATATCATATCATCTCATCTCATCTCATATGAACTGCGTAATCCAACGAGGCCTAGTGAAATGGTGTACATTTGGAGATACGTCCTTGGAATCTTAAAATAGCTAGCTAGGAAAAATGGTAACCAGTTGTGAACTTGTGGCTCTACAAGTTAAATTTGGAGATACTCTAAAGTGTGTGAAAACTTTTGGTCGATGCGGAATGGATTGTCTGAGGATGGAAATCTGTGATTCATTTACGCCGGTTTGGTTAGTCAATACAGATGAAAATATTTCATCTGGAGTTGTACCGTACAACAATTTTGACTATTCTAATACAATATTTCATCTCTTAAGTTTTGAAAATATTCGCTAAAATAAACAGTAAATAAATAGTACAAAACAATGAAAATACTCAATCATTCTTTTTCTTTTAGCATGACTCATGTTTCCAGAGAAAATAACACTTTAGCAGGTAGTCTCACTAATCATGGAGCTTTGGCGGCTGTAAGCTTCTCTTCTATTTTTTTACTTTCCAAACATATGGTTGGACTTTTTGCTTGGAACGTGCAAGTATTGCCAACTTCTGGTAGGTATTGCCAACTTCTAGTATTAATTCTTACATTCATAGCTCCTCGTATCTTCGTTTTTGTTTCATTTCTAGTAATGGTTTTCTTTTTTCTTAAGAGCCTGGTTTTGGATTTTCATATGTTCTAACCGACTTGCTCTTTTTGTATAATGTATTTATCCGTCATAAATGAGGGTTTATTAATAAAATTAGAGTATCGTCCTCTTCTTTAAAAACAAAAAAGCTTCTATATGATATTGAATAATTGAGGACATTTTTCAAGAGTTTTTTTACTGCCACCATGATTGGAGGCCTACTTGTGTGGAGCAGCTTAATCACATTTTCTCTTATACTTTGTATGATTGAACTAAATTTCCTGCTCAATTCCGGCAAGGACTTATATCAATTTTTTTGTTTTCTTGACATCCGACCTTTGAATTGTCCTGTAGTTTTCAAACTGGAATTGAAGTCTAGTTGAAAACACCATGAGCACTGCACACACGTACCAAATAATAAGTATTAGAGTAATGCTAGATACAGTCTTAAAATGTGCAAGTTCTATACACTTCTTTTGAAAAAAGTTAGATCTACTATGAAAAAATTTTTCATAATAAACCTAAGATGGGTCTCAAATTTTCTCACGTATGTCTCAGAATCCTTCTACTTTTTCCAAATGGAGTGTGAGATTTTGCATGCTATATAACTATATAAATCATTTCTGTAATTGTTAATAGGATAAAAATAATCTATTTTTTTCCCTCTTAATGTTAGAGGTGAAAATCGACCATATCGGTTCGGTTTTGATCCAAAACTGAAACCGAAGCAACATGGATTTCAGGGGAAGATAACAATCAAAACTGGTCGATGGAGAGTGGTAAAACCAGCCGGCGTAGTTTCGGTCGGTTCATCAGCATGAACATTGGTTTCCATGAGTCATACAAATTTCTCAATACTCAACAATACAGATTGAACAATAAACATCAACTATATAGATCCAGATAATAAACATCAACTATCCCGTGAGAGAGAAAGAGAGGAAAGAGAGATGAGAGACCTGAGACAATGGCTCTGAGAGCTCGGGAGGGAGATGAGAGGGAGAGGGAGATGGCATCGCCACATCGGAGAGGGAGATAGGGGTGGCTGCCACTGGGGAGAATCTGAGAATGAGAAAAAAATTTTGAAGGAATAATGAGGAATAAGGGCTCATTAGGGATCTTTTACCGTAATTAAAAATGGCAACGTTGCATTTATATTTTTTTTTTACAACTTGCGTCCCCAAAACGACGCCGTTTCACTCGTTTAAGTGAAATGATGTTGTTTCATATACATATATTTGAAAAAAAAAAACATAGCTGACATCGGCCGGTCGGTTTTCCCTGGGTCAAACCAGGACAGGAACCGGCCGAAGTTGGTTTTGCTTAATTCCTACCGCCAGCTGACTGGTTCTCTGTCGGTTCAATGCTCCTGCCACTGGTTTGAGTCAGTGCTGGCCAGTTTTCTCGATTCTTGTACAGCCCTACTTGACGTGACATCAAATTTGTATCAAACAAATGAAAATAATAAATAATTTCTCCAACAATTATAATGAAAAATCACATTTCGCAATTATAGTCTACCACCTTTTTGGGTGATTCTGCATTATTGTCTGAAATATTTTTAGTCTATTATTGCAAAGAATATCTACAATTTATTTTTTAATTATTGTGAAATTAGTTTGCTTAATTTGGTCTGGACTCTGTACATGTGATGATTTTTTATACTGTATGTTTAGAATATTAAAGTCACAGGTGTTTCATGGATATCATGCCCAAACGTAATGCTGTGTCGTGGATGTCTCTTTCAATATCAAATAACTACATGCATTCATTTTTGTATGTATATTCTTCTTTAATTCTCTATTTGAATTGAATGATTAAATTGATTACAAATATATCATACGTAATTTATAATGAGTTTTACTACTCATCATCTCACACACTACACACAATACTTATTTTTATTTTTCCTAAACTTCTTAATATGAAAAATAACTATTCATCTCAAAACTGGGAAGAATAACTATTTTAAAGATATATTCAGTAAAATTCTTAAAAATTTATTTTCATAACCTTTTTAAAATTATATTGGCAGGTTGACCACAATTTTTTGGTGGCCATCCGACCATAAAATCCCACGGGTGGCCGGACTATCTATAGAATGGTATCGTGGAAATAATGTTATATTTAGTCACGAAGTACGTAAATATCATACAATCATTTTAAAAAAGAATGTGAGTCATTATTAAAAAATTAATTTTTTTTATGTAGGTTTCGTATTTACTTATTTTTTTTAAAGAGATTGCACAAGACTTGCACTTCATGATTGCAAATATTATTTCTATTAAAAAAATATATTTTAACTTCAATATTATATCTGTTAAATCTTACAAAATTTTCCTAAAATTATATATCATAAAATCGGTTGTCTAAATTTTTATAGAAAATTAAAAACTTAAAACAATTTTCACAAAATATAAAAAATTGTCAAGTTTTTTATGAAAAATGATACTTGGCCCCATGAGTTTGTCTCCTCAAAATTACGGTTCGGATTTTTTATTTTTTAATAGTTAAAGAAGTAACTATTAGTAAAATTATGTATTTTTATTTTATTTTATTCAACAACGAACACATTTCAAAATATTTTTTAATAGCGGGCCGTCCAACATTTACCGCTAGGCGTACCACTAGTTATAAATTTTTTGTTCTTTTTGTTTTTATTGTATTTTAAGTATGTTTTTTCACATTCTTAATCATTAAGAAAAAATATATATATAATTTCACTAATAGTCACTTTCTTAATAATTAATTAAAAAGTATGAAAAAAAATGCATGAGTGATAAGTTTGAGCTGGGGCTCCACTAGCATTTTCCTTTCAAAATTTCTGATTGAATTGACTTTTCATTTTTATAAATAAAAAAGTTAAATATTTGAAGTTGAAAAGTATTTTGGATGTTAGGATTTTAAAATTAGACGAGATTATCTTATTTGCATTCAAAATTCACCTCAACTCATCTCAACTCATTCCATCTCATTATTACAATTTTTCTAAATTTTTACATAAAATATAATAAATAATTTAACTTTTATTCAACTATTCACAAACTATCTCAACTCATCTCAACTCATCTATAAAAAAAAAAAAAAAAACACAATGCCAGGGAGACTGAGAATAGTGCCCGTGCATTATACCAATAAGTGCAAGTACACCTTTTTTTTTTCTTTTCTCTTTTAACCATTTTTTAAATATCTTTAAACTTTTTAAAAATAATAATAATAATTCACTAATAATAAATTCCTTTACCATTAAGTAACAAAAAAAAACAAAAAACAAAAAACAAACACACACACACAATCGGTTAACTTTACCGGTAAGGTTTCTCTATCTAAGTAGCCTAAAGAAAATGGGTTACTTTAAGAGAGAGTCATTGACTCATTTGTGCCTGTATCCTCAGTAAACCCTCTACATTTGTATTTGTCCGATCTCTGTTGTATTTTGTACTCCGTGGATTGCGAGTAATAATAGTTCCGCTTTTCGTCTAACCTGGGCGCTGTTTCTTAGCAATAATGGATTATTATGACTCTGAGGATGACAGGGTGGAAATCAAGGTGCATTTTTACTAGTTTTTGTTCTGTTTTTAGTTTAGTTTTGTGTTTGGGTGCCGAGAGAAGGTTGGAAAAATGAGAAGGTTTGTTGTTAGTTTTACTGATTTTCTCTCTTCCTTTGGGCTTCTTCTTGTATTTAATCATGAGACTAGTTTCTATGATTCTCTTTTTAGCTCCTGATATATAACCAGTGTTACCTTTTGTATACTTGCTGTTACTTCATGCATTGGTGTGTCTTTTGTGCTATTAATAGGCCTAGGAATTTCAACTATTTAATTCAGGTGCCCTTTCAAATAATGCGGATATTGGAATCTTAAAAATAGCTAGGAAAAATGGTAACCTGTTGTGAACTTGTGGCTTTACAGGTTAAATTTGAAGATACTCTAAAGTGTGTGAAAATTTATGATCAACCCGGGATGGCTAGTTTGAGGGGAAAAATCCGTGATTCATTTAACATCCCTGCCAATGCTGACTTTACCCTGACATATGCTGATTTTGATGGTGATGTGGTAACAATTTGTGATGATATTGATGTGAATAAGGCGTTGGGACGGGGCAGGATCTATGTCAAATTGAGCAACAACAAAGGTGTTAACTCCTACGACGCTCAATCTGGTGGAAGTAGTACTTCTACCCAACTTAATTCTCTTCAAGTCCAGCATCCATGTCCGAATATCAAAACCGGAGTCATTGCTGAGTGTTTAAAATCTGTGCCACAACAGATCTGTGAAGCACTTAAGCTGCATGAAGGACTTTTAAAGATTTCAGAGGATATAGTTTCTAAAGCTATCACTGGTCCAGTTCTTATTGAGCTTGCTGATTTTATATCAAAGATGACACAATCCTACCTCACTCTGGATTCGCAATGTACTCAATCTCGTGTAGACTTGGATTGAAAGAGGGTAAGTTTTTTAGTTTTTTATTTTTTATTTTTTTGAGAGCATGATAAATTTTTCAATATGAGCTTTTGTTTTTGTAGTTTTGTTTCCTAACTTTGATTGTATGGCAGTCTGCATAGAATGCATGATAATGAAACGGACGAGAGATTGCTGAACAGAAACGAAGGAAGTATTAAGCATGCTAGCTGTAATGGATCTCATTGTGAGAACGGGAAGAAGGCTTAAGTCGAAGGCTCTTTACCATATAATATGTAATTTATATATATATTTATATTTATATGAAGCATGCCATGATGAAATATGTGATGTATTATATATATATTGTTAGATAATCTCGTGATTTTATGCTAGTGTTTAAGTTTTTACATCAACAGTATTAATGACTTAGATATTCTTACTCGCTTTAGTGTTTTAATCATCTTTTTTTTAATTTTCTGATATGATATTGAATAATTGAGAAATTATTTATTATTTATATTAATATGTTTCAAATTTGATGTCACGTCAAGAGAAAAAAAGTGAATTATTTTCATCATATTAATAGGCAAAAAGTCTGGCTTGTTTGGGATCTCAAATGAGACATAAAATTTTTATCTGATTTCATTTCATCTCATCTCATCTTATTCCTAAATATAATTCAAATACAAAATTTTCAAACTAATTATGACAATTTTTTCAAATTAATCATTACAACTTTTTCAAAATTTCAAATAAAAAACAAAAAACAAAAAATAATTCCAACCTTTACCATTTCACCATTGTTTATATTGATGATGTACTAATATAGACAATACCCCTATTGATGAACACTGTAAACATTTGAATTCGTTTGTAGATATGATTAGATTAAATGGTCTTGTTGTTTTAGTCAAGAAAATCAAATTGTTTTAAACCAAGATTCGATTATTTGGTTATGACATCTCTGAAAACAAAATCAAACCCATTAATCGGGCTATTGAATTTGCTAACAAATTTTCATATGTCATTCTAGACATAAATCAATTACAAATGTTTATTGGTTCTCTTAATTATGTTGCTGAACTCTACTAAGATATGAGGAAACAATGTCGCCCTTTATTTCAATGACTACAGAAAAATCCTCCTACTTGGTCAGAAGTTCACACTAATATTGTTAAACAGATCAATGCACATGTCAAAACTCTTATGTGCCTTGGCATTCCTACTAATATTGGTTATGGTGGCATTCTGAAACAAATTATTTCACCAGACTCCTCTGAACAAATAGTTCGCTTCCATTCTAGAATCTAGAACCCTGTACAGAGTAATTATAGTACTATTAAAAAAAAATTTTTATCTATAGTACTATGTATATCTAAATTTCAAAGTGATTTACTTAATAAAAAATTCTTATTAAGAATTGATTACAAAAATACTAAGTATGTATTAAAAAAAGATGTTGAAAATATTACATCAAAATATATTTTTACACGACCGCATCCCTATTGATGCTAACTTTACCCTTACATATATATTGACAAATTAAGATCATGGTGATATACGTAGTAACCCTTTTTGATGAAAATTATCTGTGGTGAGGTATCGCCGCCTCCTGAAAGTCCTGAGGATCTGTTAACTCATATGTTCGATGATCTATTAGAAATTCAATTAGTTGCCTTCAAGTCCAGCATTTATGATCGAATATCAAAACCGGTGTTGCTGAGTTTTTAATTAAATATGTGTCGTACAATAGCTTCGGGAAGCACTTCAACCACATGAAGATTCTCAATAAAATGAACATGGAATATAAGGGCTTATTTGCATTTAAAATTCACTTCAACTCATTTCAATTCATTTCATCTTATTATTTCAACTTTCTTAAATTTTTACACAAAATATAATAAACAATTCAATTTTTTCAAATCCCAAAACAACTTTCTCAAATTCTCACATAATATAATAAATAATTCAACTTTTATTCTACTATTTACAAACCATCTCAACTCATTTCTAAATCCAAACCACTCATAAATCATAGATCCTTATTTATTGAAAAATCACATTGGGATGAGATAAGAAAAATGCATGATAATTAATTACAAAATTAAATATCTTGAATTAGGTAAGGATAATTTCTTGAATATTTGAGATTTGAGAGCTTCCGAATATAAAAGTTATGGTAGCATCCATATTGATCTATGTATATGTATATACAAAGTTATATTTGCATAATATGAGTCTAAATTCATCTATATTGACTTATGCATATCCATATATTTAGCTAGCTATGAACCGTACTTATCTAATAAATTTGAAAGGCTACTATTCACTTTATAAAATATATTTTAATGATTATTCCTTTCTCCTTCCACTCTCTCTCTCACAATCATTTCCTATTCTCCATCTTTTAACAACACAACAAACCTTCACCTGCACATTCATTTTATTATTATAATATTTTTTTTATTATTATATTTTTAATATAATATATAAAAAAATTATATTTTTTATTATTGCATTTATATTATTAATGTCAAATATATGTAGTGGATGCTAATTGCAAAATATATATAAAAAATTGATTTTAGAAAAAAATTAATAATAATATTTTATTATTATTTTGTCTCAAATATGCATAAGTTAATGTGAAAGTTTTGCTTGAATAACAAAATAGATACGTAAAAAAGATAATTTTACATATATAAATGTATAGACCAATATCAATACTCTAGACTAATGCTAATGCTCTAGCCGGGTGGAGTTGTTGCTGTCATGCAAAGAATCATTGGATTGGAGCCTTTTCGGTGGAAAAGCAAAGATTGGAACCTTTCTTCTTATCTTTTATTCAGGGCTAACGTTTCGTGGATTGCGAGTTAATAGTTCCGCTTTTCGTCTCACCTGGACGCTGTTTCGTGGCAATGGCTTATTATGACGATTTCGATTACAGGGTGGAAATCAAGGTGCATTTTTACTAGTTTTTGTTCTGTTTTTAGTTTAGTTTTGTGTTTGGTTGCTGAGAGAAGGTTGGAAAAATGAGAAGGTTTGTTGTGTTTATCATGGATTAGTTTTCATGATTCTCTCTCTTCCTTTGGGCTTGATCTTGTTGTATTCAATGAGATTAGTTTTTATGATTCTCTTTTTAGCTCCTGATTTATAACCAGTGTTCCCTTTTGTATACTTGCTGTTACTTGGGCTAAGTTTACTTTCTTGTTCTAATAAATTTTAATATACTTGAAAAAAGAATTATCATCTCAGTCCCTTGCATAGATCTGAACTCTTATCTTCTTAAAGTTTCCACTAGCTTCCCCTGTGGTATGATTCTTTAATAGCAACTTTAGTAAAGGGATCTTCGTTCTTATGTTCTGACTGGAGATTTACCTGGGGTTCCGGTCGAAAGAGTGTAGATTTGTCGAAAGAATTGGTCATGTGGTAGTGCAATGTAGTGCAATGTTTGTTTCAACTGGGCAAAGCAGTGGCGAGGCGCTCTAGGTAACTGGGAATTGGGATAAGAACAAGAGATGGTAGTTTTTGTTGAGTTGAGCGCTAATGGTTGAGGAAATTTAACACAAGGAAATCACAGCAAGGAAATAATGAAAGTAGAGAAGAGAGAAATGGGAAAGGGGAAGAGAATAATGAAAGGGAATGGAATTTTGCCAAAAAAGAAGGTGAAGAAACCAAAGGAAAGAATTGAATTGGGATGTTACAGAGAGAATTGGGAGGGAGAGTCTGGGTAGCTATGTAGATGAGGAAGAAAGAAGGGAAAATTGGGGGTCTCTCTCTCTCTCTCTCTCTCTCTTAAACAAAAACTCCAGTTTTGATCATCTTTCTCATTTTAACTAAAGGGCTGAGCTTTGTTTTATGGGTTGGATTATTGTAACACCTCCTCGTCTCTATAAGGTTAAGAATGTTATTAACCTTTTTTAAATTTTTTATATATGAGTTAGGCATAACAGATTTCATATTTTGTTAAAAATTGAAAATAGAGAGTCAACGAAAACACTTCCTAAATATTGTTCAAATTGTTGTATTGATAAAATAATTTATTAATAAATAAAAACAAGAATTAAGATCTCCTTCATTCGTTAGGTTCTTTTTTCTCGTTCGATACAATTTACTTCATGCATTGGTGTCTTTTGTGCTATTAATAGGCCTAAGAATCTCAACTATTTAATTCAGGTGCCCTTTCAAATGCAAATATTGGAATCTTAAAATAGCTAGGAAAAATGGTAACCTACTGTGAACTTGTGGCTCTACAGGTTAAATTTGGAGATATTATAAAGCGCATGGAAATTTCTAATTCACTTGGGATGGATAGTTTGAGGAGGACAATCCGTGGTTCATTTAATATCCCTGCCAATGCTGACTTTACCCTGACATATGCTGATTATGATGGTGATGTGGTAACAATTTGTGATAATGATCTGGAAAGGGCGGTTAGACAGGGCAAGATCAATGTGCAATTGAGCAACAACAAAGATGTTAACTCCTACGCTCAATCTGGTGGTAGTAGTACTTCTACCCAACTTAGTTCTCTTCAAGTCCAGCATCCATCTCCGAATATCACAACCGGAGTCATTGCTGACGGTTTACAATCTCCGCCACAACAGATCTGTGAAGCACTTAAACTACATGAAGCACTTTTAAAGATTTCAGAGGATACAGTTTCTAAAGCTATCACTGGTCCTGTTCTTGTTGAGCTTGCTGATTTTATATCAAAGATGACAAAATCCTACCTCAATCTGGATTCGCAAAGTACTCAATCTCGTGCAGACTTAACTACACAGAACAAAAAAAATAAAAATAAAAATAAAAAAACTACACAGAATGTGGTTGGTGGTGCAAAACTTCGAATGCCTTATGGAGACTTGGATGACGGGGGGGTAAGTTTTTTTTTTTTTTTTAGAGCATGATAAATTTTTCAATATTAGCTTTTGTTTTCGTAGTTATGTTTATTACCTTTGATTGTATGGTAACCTGCATAGGATGCATTATAATGAAATGGACGAGAGGCTGCTGAACAAAAACGAAGGGACTATTGAGCACGCTGCAATGGATCTCATAGTGGGAACGGGAAGAAGGCTTAAGTTGAAGGCTCTTTACCATATAATATGTAATGTATATATATATATTTATATTTATATGAAGCATGCCATGATGAAATATGTGATGTATTTTATTGTTAGATAATCTCGTGATTTTATGCTATTGTGTTTAAGTTTTTACGTTAACAATATTAATGACTTGCATATTCTTACTCGCTTTAGTGTTTTAATCATCTTTTTTAATTTTCTTATATGATATTGAATAATTGAGAAATGATTTATTATTTATATTAATATGTTTCAAATTTGATGTCACGTGAAGAGAAAATAGTGGATTATTTTCATCATATTTAATTGACAAAAAGTTTAAGACTGCATTTAGATGTTGAATTGAGTTGAGTTGAGATGATAAAATATTGTTAGAATATTATTTTTTAATATTATTATTATTATTTTGGGATTTAAAAAAGTTAAATTATTTATTATATTTTATGTTGAAATTTAAAAAAATTATAATAATTAATTGAGATGAATTTAGTATCGATCATACTCTAAATGTAGTCGGCAAATGCAGGCAGAACACAGGCAACAGACGTGATATATATCCACGTCATTTAGTGAAACGGGGCGTTTATACTCCTGGGGCTTAATAAAACAGGACTGAACTTGAGTGCGGGAAACGAAAAGGAAAGAAGAAAATGTTGCGGGATAGACGAAGAACTACATCTAGACGGTGCCGATTGGTGTTTACCAAAACACATCATTTCCCCGAATTACATCAGCAATATAAATGGCTTATGACTACAGATGACAATCCTACTTCATTATTTTAGTAAATATGCCTTCGTTCTCTCCATTAAGCAAAATGCCTCCTACTCCTTCACTCTCTACTCGGGCTTAGGGCATTCTTGGTAACCTCACCTATCAATTTCAAACCTATTCATAAAGAAATTGATTCAATTGTTACCTAATTCTCAAAGGACATCATACTAAATGCCCTAAGAGCAACAATATTAAGAATTAAACAAACTCCTAGTGATCTAAAATGACTTAAAAATAACAATTTCTCAAAACTAAAAAATTCCCTATTGTTTGAAATTCTTCTTTCCAAACTGATTATGACAAAATGCTACTTAAGTTAGAATTCTTGTAATTTCACTCAACCGAAGTGTCTATAGTGTATATAGCAAACAAACATTGAAATAGTACTCACCCCTCAAGTAATCGTGTCTAGGCTTCCTAAGGTCAGTCATGCCATGGAAAAAAAATCATCTGATCAGGTTTGAAACTTTTAACATTCACTTTCAATCCGAACATCTTTAACCTCCAACATACATTTTGAATGATCTCAAGAGTGTCCATCTAATCTGAGTTTTCTTGGGAAAAGAAAACAAGCAAAGCAACTTTCACCAAAGCCTTTCTTTTTCATGAAACACCTCACAATATATCAGACCCTTTCACTCCAGCTTCAATTTGGCATGCAGTTGGCTGTTGTTCTATTTTTAATTTAGATGCATAGAAAAAAATATCATTGAGGTGTACCTAAACTGCTCATGAGATATGTTTTATCTCATATACTGCAACCCCATTGAGGTAAGAATTTATTTTTTCTCAACTAATTTATTCGTTTTGGAAACACCCGGAAATAGATTTTATAATTGGTTCATATATATATCAAGTCTGATTGAACTTCTATGTGGTTGGCTTATAAAGTTTTGGGTGATCCTTTAGTTGGGTTTAATTTCTGGAGCTGTGAGTAAATAAGCAAAAAATCCTCTGCAATTGAACCTACCAGTTGAGACTCCATCTCAACTCGATCCCAAGATGGGTCCAGAAAATCAAATGCCTTTCTTGAGTTCAAGATATGTTACTCCAGGCCTTCCATTCAATATCTCTGCACATTACCCCCAAAAATATTTTCTCAAGCTATGAAACAACCTCACTGGCAGTAGGCTATGCAATATGAGTCAAGACATTTTAAGACAATCATAATTGAACATTACAGACTAGGCCACTAAAGAATGTAATATCCAACAAATGGGTATTTAAGGTCAAGCAGTTGGCAGCATTGACATGTTCAAGTTTAGGTTTGTTCCCAAGGGATTTGAGCAAAAGGACGGAATCGACTTCATCGATACTTTTAGTCTAGTAATCAAAGCTTCAACCATTAGGACTGTTCTAAATCTTGTTGTGCAGTTCAACAAGCTCAGAAGGCAATTGGATGTGTCCAACGCCTTCCTTCATAGTTCTTTTGAAAAAAGAAGTTTCTATGGAGTAATTGTCATGTTTTGCAGATCACCACTGTCATGTAAACTTTAGAAGACTATTTATGGGCTTAAACAGGCTCCTAGAGCTTGGTTCAACCAACTGACAAGCAATCTTCTCAGCATTGGATTCATTGAGTCTAAAATGGACTACTTTTTTTTTTTTAATCTTTTATTAATCTATTGTTCACATGTTCTTCTTAATTTACATTTATGATATCATAGCAACAAGTAATAACATGTGTATCATCCCTAATCTAGTTTCAAGTTTGAGGTAAACTTTTGCCATAAAGGACCTCAAGCCCTTGAGTTTTTTTCTCTTGGGATTTTAGATTTATCACACTAATGAAGGAGTTTATTTATCTCAACCCAAGTATGTTGTTGAAGTTCTTGATAAAGCCAAGAT
Organism: Juglans microcarpa x Juglans regia; assembly: GCF_004785595.1. Lineage (NCBI taxonomy): Eukaryota > Viridiplantae > Streptophyta > Magnoliopsida > Fagales > Juglandaceae > Juglans > Juglans microcarpa x Juglans regia. The sequence continues at coordinate 2,289,124 of NC_054604.1, read as the reverse complement.
GATGGGCGCGGCGCCAAGCTCGTTAAAACTCCCCGGCCTGCTGGGTCCAAACTCTCAATATAATGGAGATCCTTTTGAAAATGCTATTGAATATCTCATTTGGTTGGAGAATTACAATATTGCAATCGACATTGCATTCTTCATCAATCAGTTGTGCTAATTCATGCACAATCCCTCCGCCACTCACTGAATAAATGCTAAAAGGGACTTAGGTACCTCAAAGGTACTAATGATCAAGGACAACTTTTTTTTTATAAAGGTTCTCTACAATTACATGCATTTAGTGACTCAGAAACAACTAGCACTAAAGCTCAATATAGATCACTTTAACATGGTCACTGCAGGATTGTTTTAGCTAAGGATGTTGCTTCGTGACCTTCATATATATAAAATTCTTAAAACTCCATTTCCATCATTTTTTTTTTAAAAACAATTATATTGACAGGTTGACCGCAACTTTTGGTTGCTATTCAATCGTAAAAATCCACCGGATGGCTGGACCAGCCAAGCAATGGCATTGTAGGGGGTGGTCCAGTCCATTGATGGCCATGGGAGTGCTCATGCCACTCTTGAAAATAGATTCTAGGGGTAGGGTGAACACCTTTCTGAGCATAGAGATGGCCAAGCCACGCACTGGCCTTCGATAGATGGTTTGGGTAATAAGTAGACAATTTTTTTTCAAATTTTTATTTTAAAGTTAATTATAAGAATAATAGTAATTTAAAAAAAAAAAAATTGTGATGCTTGGATATTTCAGATATATCTCACTTTAATTTCATTGGGATGGTATCTTTTATCACCAAACAAAGTTTCGTTTGAATGCTTAATTCCTCTCAATTCATCTCAACTCATTATTATAATTTTTTAAAATTTCAACACAAAATATAATAAATAATTCAACTTTTTCAAATCTCAAAATAATAATAATATTATAATAATATTTTATTATCTCAACTCAACTCACTTCAATATTCAAGTGAGTTGATTCGATATATTATCATGCCTCCTAAATTATATAATTCAATTTTCTCTCTTAGTGTAGCACTAGAATGTGTCACATGGCGTATTTAAAAATTAAAAAATAAAAGCTAAAAACAAAAAAATAAAAAAGTAGAGAAAATTTAAGATTTTAATCTTTCTTTTTTTATATTTTTGAGCTCCATTTTATTTTAAATATATATTTTTTAATGTTTTAATAAGTCATCTAATATGGTGCCACGTTAAAAGAGGTAAATAATGATATAAATTAGAAGGTATAGAATCATTACTCTTATAATATATACTTAATATATTTATTTATATTCTAATTAGACCACAAAGCAATGAATAGTGATGGTATAGTAAAGTTTATTTAGCTTTCAATGATTCATTCTGACATTGAAAGGTTTCACATTTTTCAAGAAAACATTTTAATTTCAATGTTATCATCTGTTAATTCGTATAAGATTTTCCTAAAATCACATCTCATCTATTCAGTTTCTACAAAGAAAAAAATTAAAACAATTTTCATAAAAAAAAGTCACCACGATTTTATTCAAGCAATTATTGCAATCTATTTATTCAATTTCATAATCTATTTATTCATAAAAATATCTCCCAAAAGTTTTCAAACATTAAAGATATGCTTATTTCCTTCGTGAATTTTCTCGAGACTTCTAAATTTTCTCACAAGGCAAACAAAGAGTCAAAACTGTACCAAAATGCTAGAACTTTCCTTTTCAACCGTCGGATGTTCCCTCTCAGATCTCGATGATATCTCTAATGGCAATGCTACGACTATTCATTTGGCGACACTATCTATGTGGCATTTAGATCCAACACACTCAACTCCACCTTACGAACACTGCACCTGAAAACGTGGCACAATGGAAACTACATACGGATTTAAGCCAATGGCGTCCCGCCACGCATGAATGGTCCCACTGGACCAGTTTTCTTTTCCGCTAAGATAAAGCTCCCTACAAATAAAATAAATGGAAAAGAAAAAGAAATTTTTCTTATCGCCCAAGTCACCGAAAACTTCTATAAAACTGAGCGTACAGAAACGCAAATCACTGTCTTGTAGCAAAAGCTTGGAGCCATTTCAGCGCGCGAGCAAGCGAGAGAGAGAGAGAGAGAGAGAGAGAGAGAGAGAGTCAATTGTGTCTGTGTCCACTGTAACCCTCGAAATTTCTGTGTTTTCAGCTTCTATTACCGTAAATCGCTTGGAATTCGTACGATTATTGAACTTTTCTTTGATTTTTTCTGATCAGGGTTGGCGAAAGATTGAGAGGTAATAGATCCTTCCGGCTTAACAGGACGCTGTTTCTGTGCTATGGAGGCTAAGGAGGAGACGCTGGTGATCAAGGTACTATTTTTTTTTTTTACAAGATTTTGTTTTGCTTATTAGTTTAATTCAGTTTTAGGTTGCTGCAACGATGTTGCGAAAATGAGAGGGGTTTATTCTAGGTTTGTGGCTATGGGTTTTTATCTGTCTGTTTGGCCGGTGTGATAGTGTTTGATTGTGAATACAGTTCGATAGGCCGATTCTCGAGTTTTCTCGCTTGTGACACTATTATGTTCTGTTTGGTCCCCGTGAAAACGTAGGACAGTTTTCTGTTGACCTCCAAATGAAAATACGATTTTTTTTTTTGTTGACCAGTAAAAATGGTTATGGTACCGATAAAAAAATGTTTATGATTTTCTAAATTTAGGGCTGAATTTAATAGATTTCCATTTATAGAGAAGGGGTTATTATTTTTTCTTTATTCAGTTCTATTGTATTCTAGTTTTACGAGTTGGGGATTGTAGTAGTGCTGCAATCAATTTAGGAGAGGTCCCATTGTCCTGATCTTCTGGCAGTAATATAGACACTTGGACCTTGAATTCTTTTCCTTAAACTGTATCTTTCTATATATTTGGATGATTTGCTGCTGAAAGGGCGTGCTTCATGGAACGCTGAATGCTTGGATCTTCCTGATGATATGCTGTTGACACCAAATGAAAATAGTTGCAAAATAGAATTGGTTTGCGATTGACGTCTGCACCTGATGGAAGTGGTTTCATTTCACTAGATATAGTTAAATTTGTCTCTTTAGTAGATACAGTTGTGAGATAGATACAAGTCGGTGTATTTAACTGAAATGTTCATGTGCAATCTTACCGATAAAAAATTAACTGAGATGTGTGGAAAAGTTGCTCATGTGATTTCTGCGTTGGCGTGGTTATTTATTTGAATTTTGTGCTATCAAATAGGCGTGAGAATTTCAAGCATTTTTTTTCTTTGTTCGTGTACCTTTCAAATGTAAATATTGCGGGTTGAAGGCTCGTAATCTTAAAAAGGTACTGGAAACTTTGGTAACCAGTTGTGGACTCGTGCCTGTACAGGTTAAATTTGGAGATACTCTTAAGCGGATCAGAGCTTTTATTAATGAAGATGAAAAACTAGATCTTGACATGGCTGTGTTGAGGGGGAAGATACTTAGTTTCTTCAATTTCCCTGCTGATGCTGACTTTACCCTGACTTATGTTGATGAAGATGGTGATGTTGTAACTCTTGCTGATGACGAAGATCTGCATGATGTGGTGAAACAGCGCCTGAAAGTCTTGAGGATCGATGTACAACTGAGCAACGACAAAGGTGTCAACTCGTCCGCTCGATCGAGTGAAAATTCTACCCCATTAAGATCTCCTCGAGTCCTGCCTCCATCTCGGACTAAAAAAACAGATTTTACTGAGGTATTAAAATCTGTGCCACAACTACCACGCGAAGCACTTAAGCTACATGAAGCACTTTCAAAGCTTTCGCTCGACATTGTTTCTAAAGCTGCCTCTTCTAAAGCTGCTGCTGGTCCTATGCTTCTTGAGCTAGTTGACTTTATATCGAAGATGGCACAATCCCAACTGAATCTGGATTCACACTCTAATGGTGGTGCAGGCTCAAGCACACAGAATGTTGCTGGTGGTTCAAGTGCTTCAAAGGACGGAGAGATGGCTGAGATGATGCCAAAGTCCATGCTTGTTGACTCAGCAGCCGAAAACAGTCATCGGGCGAACACTGAAAATGTAAACAGAGGTGTTGGGGCACCGGTGACCCCTCTCCTCAAGTCTGTTGATTTGAATCTACCTCCCACTGATTCAAATCCGTTGGTAACTGTAAAAGTTGGATCCTTTGCATCTGATGTTCCTGTTGGAGAGGACAGGAAGAGTGCTAAGAAGAATGCTAAAAAGGACAGCAAAGGGAAGTCATCTGGTTGTGTTGCAAATGCAAGTTCATCTGTTCCTGCAAGGCCTACCCACCCTACGAATTTGCGACGGGTTCCTTTCAATGAGTGTCCATTTGCTGGGACGACCATAGGAAATGATTTAGCAGTGCCTTTTTTTGGATACCATCCTCACCACCCATCTAAAAGGAGCCATAGAAGTACTCCGCCCGTGGGAGGTATTTTCCACAAGGGTGTACAATGTGATGGTTGTGGAGTTCATCCCATTACTGGACCACGATACAAGTCTAAAGTGTAAGAAATTTATTTAGCTCTGTTGTTAACCTGTTAAACGATTTATTTCTCGAGACTCATCATCGTAAAAACTAATTTTAAATATTCTGTTGCAGAAAATCCAACTATGATCTTTGCAGTATTTGCTTCTCAGAAATGGGCAACGAGACTGATTACTGGAGAATGGACCGCCCTATGTCTTGTAGGATTCCACGGTCCTTCAATGACATATGGGAGCAAGTATGTAGCTTCCTTGTATCTGTCGTGCTGCTCTTTGTATCTCGTTTGTGTACTGATTTGTAGTCTTCCGTGTATATTTAAATTCTCAGATGGATTCTCAGATGGATTCTCAGATGGGTTCTCCCTGGGTTGCTACGCCAGATATATTTAATCTGTCTAACCCAAAGCTAGATAGTCGCTTCATTTTGGATGTTAATGTGATGGATGGTACTGTGATGGCCCCATCTACCCCATTTACTAAGATTTGGAAGATGCGCAACAATGGCAGTGCAGTTTGGCCTCGTGGGACACAACTTGTCTGGATTGAGGGAGACAGATTAAGTAATGCATTTTCTGTTGAGATAGAGGTGAGCTATTTTTCACAATATTCTAGTTTTCTTATCATGTTCATGCCTATTTTTTTTTTTTTTTTAGTCTGGCGTCTTTCTTGAGTATTGGATGTTATTATTCTTCCTTATTCACCTTTCTCAATTCGTTGCCAGGTTCCTGAGAATGGTGTGCCTGTGGGCCAGGAGCTCGACATTGCAGTTGATCTCACTGCACCTGCATCTCCTGGTCGATATACTTCAATCTGGAAAATGGCTTCCCCATCCCATCAAATGTTTGGGCAACGTATTTGGGTTATGATCCAGGTAGGCTAGCATTACATGCACCCATCTTGTTTTCTGAATATATGCCATGATAATCTAATTCTCTATAATCTGTGCTTAAATCATCATAAATAATCTGTGCTTATACATTCATAAATTCAGGTTGATAAACCAGAAGGCTTGAACCTGAATCTGTCCCCCGATGGTGTTCTTGAAATTATAGATGCAAATGGTGAGCTTCTCCAGTCTGGTCTCTCAAACACAACCACAGAACCTGTAAAACCAGTGGTTGATGAGCCGCTGCCTAAGGACCATGATCTGAACTTTCCAATAAATGATACGTTACTGGTTGGCAATGGCATCTCTTCTTCATCTGCAACACAAGAGGCAGTGTCATATCCCATTATTGACGTCTCTGACGTTGCTCTGGCAGCACCCAACCAGGCACCATCCAATGCCCCTGGAGCACCAAGCCATGCACAATCCGACACTCCTTCTGCACCCACCCAGGTGCCGTTCAAAGTTGTGGATCTAATGGCTTCAGCTCAAGGGGTCACTGTAAAGAATGCTGTTGAGGAGACCCTTCTTAAGGAACTCGAGGAGATGGGTTTCAAGCAGGTTGATCTGAACAAGGAAATCTTGAGGATGAACGAGTACAATCTGGAGAAGTCTGTGGATGATCTCTGTGGTGTTTCGGAGTGGGATCCAATCCTAGAAGAGCTGCGGGAGATGGTAAGTTTTCTTTAGAAAGCATAACAAAGCTTTCAATGTTGGCTTTTCTTCTTCTTTAGGTTATTATTATTGCTGTTTTATTTGCCTTGTTTCCAGCCTTGGATTGAATTATATAGCAGACAGCCTCAGAGGGGTGGTTAAAATTGTTGGGTAATGTTATGTGTGGCTGCAGGGATTTCGTGATGATGAAACGAACAAGAGGCTGCTAATGAAGAACAATGGAAGTATCAAGCGTGTTGTGATGGATCTCATGAGTGGGGAGAGGAGGGCTTAAAAAGCTCGAGTTGACTGCTATTTTCCCATATAAATAAACTTGAAATAAATGTACCGATCCAGTGGGATTGGATGGCTTGCTTTTTCTTGAAGGGAACTTGATCATAGTGTGTGCGCTGCAGAATCAGGAACATTATGCTGTAATGAAATATTTTGTAAATATATATATATATATGTAATGCTTGGTCGTTTACTGGATATGTCAGACACTTGGGAGGAGCCACCTGCCCTTATTCTACAATAGCCTTTGTGTTTTATATAGTCGATGTATTTTGTACATTATTTAAAAATATGTTATTTTATTTTTTTTATATTCATGATAAAAAGGTAAAATTATATATTTTTAAATAGAATGCAGAATATAAAATTTATATTTAGAATTTTATATATATATATATATATATACACACACACATTATACCTGATGTCAGATGTTCTCTGCTTATGACTCGCATTCACCGCCCTGCGAAATTGTATTATCCTTATTTATTGGAAAGCTAAATTTATAGAGTTAATTTAATAAATAAAAAAAACATAAGCCTCGTAACTTCCAAAAGATAAAAAGAGGCAAAAGGTATTTTTGGTTTCGTCCGTTCCTAACTTGACAAGCCATATGATATTGATGGGGATAATTGAATGGTCACGTTTTGATTTCATGAACTAAAATTGATTCCCAGTCCTCGCAAAAAACTAGAACTCTTTTGCTTTTCTTAAAAAGGAGGTTAAGTTCTTTGCACATTTATTTTTCATCAAGTTCTCTGTACATTTGTTAATAGATGAGGAGAGATACATCTGGCTATTATTATTATTATTGGAATTTTAAAGTTAATATCAACTTCCTAACTTATAAAATTAAAATATCAACTATAGTGTATGACTATAAAATTTTTAGGATAACTTATAACATTAAAATTTATTTTTAATAAAGTGGTATAATTGCATTTATAGATTATAAATTGTGTTTAAAAAAGTGATGTGTGTATCTTTACCAAAATAATAAACTACTCCAGGCATTTCTTATTGCCCATGTTGACGAGATCAGCTTCCATGTGCTTTTGATTAATCTATGGCAGGGGGCCTTTTTTTTTTTTTTTTTTTTTTTTTTTTGGCTTCTTGTAGGCTACCACAGTCTTTATTGCAATAGGCACAACTCTATCTCTATCTCTCTAAATTCTTTTGCTGGACAAAGACTTGTCTTTTTCATGATTTTGTCTGCAGATCAGGAGTGAAGCTCTGAACCTAGAAATATTTAATTAGCCGAAAATCCATTATTCCATTTAATTAACGTCTATAATGGGTCAATAGGATTTCGATTATTCTTCACATACTGAGTTTTTGTTGATTGGTTTTCATCCCCTGTTTTCCTTTCTGGGAATTCCTCTCTTTTCCCCATGCATTTTCAAGAAATCTCTTTGGGCTTTGAGCTTTGTTTTCGTGTTTAGTGTCACACACATGGGACTATCTTTTTCTGTTTTCTCTCTCTGTTGCACGTGGGCCTATCTGCTTTTGCCTCCTCTAGGAGATATAAGGCATCAGATTATAGCAGAACTCTTGTTGATATGTGGTTATGAGCAGCAGAAAGTATCAGAGTACCACAGGGCATGTCTTGTGTAGTGTCAGCTATCCATTCACTCTCTGTGCTAACCGGTTTTTCGACGCTTTCATTTCAATTTCGAGTTCTGAATCTTCTGATATGTGTTAGAGTTCGCCGGTAGATATTGATGTTAAGTTCATTTCTGTTCTGAGAGGATGGAATCTGGGAGTAGGATCTACTCACCAGATGAGTTCATATTGGATGCAAAATGGCTTATTGATCCCAACCATCTATTTGTTGGGCCTAAAATTCGAGAGGGAGCTCATGCTAAAGTGTACGAGGGAAAGTAAGTTTAAAGCTTTTCTTGACTTCGATTCTTCGTAGTTATTTGGTCTGGAGAATTTGACCTCTGGGCAATGCCTTTCCTCAGGCGTGGTTCAGAGACCTATAATTTAGTTCTGCAAAATGCTTGCATAGGTTTTGTGAAATGAATCCTTTCTCTCTTATTTTCTGCCGTTTACTGCATATGCAACTTTAGGTAATCAGTGGATTTAAGTAATCACAATATAGATTTCTATTATCTTGGTAATGTTTAGAAGGTGCTGTTAATAGTTCAATCTGTTATGGTATTTTGAATTCCTTATTTTGAAGGGAGTGGTTACACTCGCATTGAATTGTGCTTTAGTAATCACTCAGAAATCAATATATTGCAAGTGTGTATGGTTAAGCCGCAAGTACCTGCTCACTGTCTAGATATTGGTTATTGGGTTCTCTTCAGATGCAAAAACCAGACTGTTGCTATCAAAATGATTTATAAAGGAGAAACTCCAGAGGACATTGCCAAGAGAGAAGCACAATTTGCAAGAGAAGTTGAAATGATGTCCAGAGTTCAGCATAACAACCTAGTGAAGGTTGGATTTGATTAGAAAGCTTTATAATCTCGTATGTATAAAATCTTATAAAAAAAAATAATAATTCTACATACATCATGAAGTGCGTAAATGACGTGTAATCATTTCGAAAAAGAGTGAGGTCCACTATAAAAAATTAATTTTTTTCATGTAGATCTTATATTTTATTCACTTTTTTCAAAACGATTACGCAACGGTTGCACAATTCACCATTGCAAATACTTTTTCTCTAAAAAAAATATCAAACTTTGTGTCGACAGTTTATTGGTGCTTGCAAGGAGCCTGTAATGGTGATAGTAACTGAGCTTTTATGGGGAGGTACATTACGTAAGTACTTGCTGAACATGAGGCCTGGGTGCTTGGACAGAAGTGTTGCTGTTGAGTTTGCACTCGATATTGCTCGTGCTATGGAATGCTTGCACTCTCATGGGATCATACACCGTGATTTGAAACCTGGTAATCTTTTCATTCCCATGTTTTATCCTTTAATGCTCCTCTACATCAATATTGAACCCCACGCGATTTTCTGTATACAATTGCGTATTCAGGCTCTTACAAATAACTTAACTACTTGATTGTATTGTAATCATACTTGCAGATTTTCGTTGGTTTCATAAAGAGGTTTTTGTCAATGCAATTTCATGGTTTAGCTCTCAACTAATCAAAATATCTTCGTGTCCAATCTGTATTGCTCTACTTTTGAACTTTTGGAGCTAATATGCTGTATTGACCTTTTCTTGCCAAATTATCATCATTCGAGTTCTTTAACATAAGCCAATAGCGTTTGGTTGTGCAGAAAACTTACTCAGACTGCAGACCATAAAACTGTTAAACTGGCAGATTTTGGTTTAGCTAGAGAAGAGTCGTTAACAGAGATGATGACTGCTGAAACTGGGACATACCGTTGGATGGCTCCAGAGGTAGTTCAGTAAGAAAGGCATGGTTTTGTTTTCCACTTCCCCTTCACCTATTTCTCATTTTACGAATAAGGATTTGCTTTCTTGCATGTATTGGTGGCAGTTGTACAGTACTGTTAGATTAAGGCAGGGAGAAAAGAAACATTATAACCATAAGGTGGATGCCAATAGCTTTGCAATTGTGTTATGGGAGCTTCTACACAACAAATGCCTTTTGAGGGAATGTCAAATCTCCAGGCAGCTTATGCAGCTGCTTTTAAAGTAAAAGACACATTCCCCATCTGTTTGTTATATTTTCATGTTGTAACTTTGAGAATTGCAGTAGTTTTACCGAAGCCCCTTAGGCACTGTTAAATCTAGCCGATAACTTTAAGGGGTACTTTGCCATTTCAGAATGTAGGGCCTAGTGCCAAGGACCTCCCGGAGGAATTGGCTACAATTATAACTTCATGCTGGCAGGAGGACCCAAATGCTCGGCCGAATTTCAGCCAAATAATCCAAATGCTACTAAACTATCTCTACACCATTTCTCCTTCAGAACCCTCTGTTCCTCCTCGAATTTTCTTGTCAGAGAACACTGTTTTGCCACCTGACTCTCCTGGTACAACGTCTTTGATTCCAATACGCGATGACACGGGGGACACACCTAAAGCGATGATGGAAGACAAGCCAAAAGGCTTCTTCTTATGCTTCAATCAGTGTTATTAACCCCTGAATAGGAAGCCATCTTTTCCCGTGGCACAAGGGAAGCTCAGTAAATAATAGGTTCTACTCTCACAGGTACATTTGACATAGTAGATGCTGAAATTGATCGCTTTACTTCCATTGAAGTTCAGTTTTGTTGTCAGATTACTCCCACCTTTTATCTTTTAATGCTGATGTTGAGTTTACCAAACACAGAAGGATCTTGGCCTCGAGTACATAGATCTATTTCTCTAGTACTGCAACTAATAGTTTATACTTTGGATTTGGGGTCAATTATCAAATTCCAATTCTTTGTTTAGAAAGGAAAGACGCTCTTGATGCAAGGCACATTGTTCATGCAGATTTAGGAGTCTGTTATTCCTCATCATTTCCTTTCTTCTCACGTAACCTATTTGGCACAGACATGAATCCATACGGGTTGCTTAATAGTTGCCATGTAAAATAGAATTACACTGCAATAAGTATTTTTAATAAGAGTGCCAAAAGATTTTCTTACACAGCAACTATATGAAAGATTCAGACATATCCATGTGACAACAGCCCACGCGAACAAGATTTATATCTTATTATTAGGATTAAGCTAAATAATCCTCAATCAGTGGTTCTGAAGATTGTTGGACGAACGAAATCGCATTGCTTTCTTTTTTTACAAAATCTCCAAGTCAAGCTCACACCCATTATGAGGTTGACAATAGATCTCTTTATTCTCTTTGTTCTACAATTGGGAAAGTTTTCTTTAATAAGTCGTGCAATGTATCTAGAGTGTGGGGTTTACCAGTAGTCGTTGCAAGAACAAGATCCGTCTTTGAAATGATGGAAGCGATTCCGATCCCTAACTATGATTTCTCTATTATAGACCCTTGAGATTATCTTTGTGGCATTGTGGCAGTCTGTACATACTCTAAGATTCTTTGATATTCGGATTGTAGTTCCGGGTGGAGTTCTGATAAGACCAAAGGCAATGGCCAACTTCTCACTATGGTGAGAGACTGAAGCTTCCTGATAATCTTCCTCAGCATCCAGTCTTGCATCTGCTGGGTTAGGCTCATAACCCGCTGACTTTATCTGTTTCATCATGTCTTCGATTGTGCTATATATCTCCTTAAAATCAAGATGTCCATCATCTTCCGATAAAAATTCATGAACTACTCCATTTATCTCGATCAAGCTACAACCTGGTGCCTTTTTAATTCTCTGCTGCCTCATCTGACTCCTCACCCTCAGTGCATCCTCACGTCGACCAATCACTGCATAAATATTTGATAGAAGTATGTAATCCCCACTATGAGGAGGCTCCAATCTGGTTATGTGCCTGAATGATTCTTCTCCAATTTCAACATTTTTATGAACCCTGCATGAAGCCAATAGTGTTCTCCAAACAACAGCATTGGGTTGGATGGGCATGTTCTTTATAAACTGATATGCCTCTTCTATCAATCCCATTCGACCAAGAATATCTACCATACAACCATAGTGCTCAATTCTTGGCTCAATGCCAAAGTCTTTAGTCATGCTGAAGAAAAGACTTCGACCCTCATCAACCAGACCTGCATGGCTGCAAGCAGCAAGAGCAGCAATGAAAGTTACATCATTTGGTTCAATATTCTTTCCCCGCATCATATAGAAGAAATCAAGAGCCCTTTTCCCCTGTCCATTACTGGCAAGACTTTGAATTAATGCTGTCCATGTATATACATTTTTCGTATCCATGTTTGTAAATACTTCAATAGAACTGTCTACGGACCCACATTTTGCATAGAAATCTATCAGTGCAGTTCCAAGGTTAACAGTGAGTTTCATTTTCTTCTTCTTTATATAGGAATGAGCCCATTTACCAGTATCAAAAGCTCCAAGGACGGCACAAGCATCAAGAACACTGACCATGGTGACCTCATTGGGCTCCACATTGGCCTTTTGTTGCATTTCGTGAAACAGATCGAGAGCCTCTCTACATCTATTTGCTTGGCTATATCCAGAAATCATGGCACTCCATGCCACAACATCTCTTTGACCCATCCGGTCAAACAACCTTCGTGCAGTATCCACTTCGCCACATTTTGCGTACATATCAACAAGAGAAGTCATCAAAGGAAGGTTTTTCTGTAGTCCATTTGCCTCTATATGCTCACTAATCCACTCCCCTAATTCCAAATCAGCCAACCTCCCACACGCTGTCAGAACACTAATCATCGTAACCTCATCAAAGCTAACATCCGATTCTCGCATTCTACAGAATAACTTCAAAACCTCCCCCCAACACTCGCTTTTCGTGTACCCAGCAAACATCGAATTCCACGCAACAACATCCCTCGTCAACATTCCATCAAACACCCGACGAGCAACCTCAACTCTACCGCAATTTGCATACATGTGAATCAAGGTGTTCTCAACATAACCATTAGATCCAAACCCGCATTTCACAAAGTGCGCATGGACTTGTTCACCTTCCCTCAGTGCTCTTAATCTAGAGCAAGCCTTTAAGATGCTAGGAAAAGTAAACTCATTGGGTTCTACCGAGTTTTCGAGCATTGTTTTGAACATAAGTACAGCCTCATGAGGGGATTGCTTATACGTTAGGCCCCTAATGATGATGTTATAAGCCGACGAGTCGGGTTCGTCCATTTCTCCGAAAATCGAGAGAGCATAGTCCATGGTGTTGGGGAGAAGAATGGCGGTAGATTCGAGGAGGTTTTCAGCAACTGCCGGGTTAAGGACGAGGCGTGTTTTGAGAAGGTGGGCATGGATTTGGTTGATGTCTTTGGTGGTTTTGCATTGTTCTAGTATCAGCGCTCTTGGATTTTCCGGGAACTGGGGAATGGCGGTTATGGCGGGAAAGACAGAAAGTGTACAGGGCATTTTGCCGCTGTGCTTCGCATGGAAAGCAGTCGAACTGGGTTCGCTTATAGTACAATCGGTTCTTAAACAATCAAACTGAATATAACTTGGATGTTGAGCTGAATATTCAATGAAAAATAATAAATTGAGATTATAGAATAAATTCTATAAGGTTCATTTATGTGTTTGAATATTAAGATAAATTTAAATTTATTTATAAAAAGTTAAAAAAGATTATAAGTCCAATGTATAAAAAAAAATTTAAGTTAGAATGAATTTAATGATTTGATAATTAAGTGGTTAGATATTAGAAGATATTTAAATTTGAACCGAATTCAACTGAACTCAATTCAGTCAAGGAACCGAGTTCAAAAATCAGTCTTTAGGAACGTAGTTTGTTTAGAGTTCAATTACTCGATAATATATATAAGAGTACTATACAAGTAATCTTTTATACAATTATATTTTAAAGTAGGATATTTATATAAAGTAATGTTATTTATTTAAAATATTATAAAATAATTATATATCTATCATTTTTTAATATATATGAATAATCACAAACAAAAATCTAAAATATAAATATATTTTTTACCAATTGATTGCATTAATAATATATTTAGCACGGATTCTTAGCTTTCACCTGTTTGCTGGAATTCCCAAGTGGCAAAGACCCACCGATTGTAACTTATTAGCTTTTAGTTTCTGTGCTTTATGTTTCTGTGTTGTAATAATCTGGTTTGCTTTTGTGCTGTAAGAACAACTATACATCCAACCCGACCCGAAAAGGCATACTTTCGATCGGTCCCGATCATGTAGAATTTCGTTCAGCCGTTTGGCCAATTAACTGACCCGAAAAAGAAAGTCGGAAAATCGGGGTATTCCGACCCGACCCGATTTTTTTTTTAATAAATAAAAATTAATTAATTATTTATTTATTTATGTGCGGTAATAATCTAGAAAAATTTGCTTACTATTTTATACAAAAAATTTGAATACATAAAACAAAATCAATATACAAATTAAGTTAGCTATCAGTTTTAAAAAAAAAAGTAATAATAATAAGAAAAAAAAGAAGAGTGACTAAAGACATACTAAGGTCTCGTTCGTTTTCACAATTCTTCTCAATTCATCTATTCTCATCTCATTTAATTATTATAATTTTTTTAAATTTATACATAAAATAAAATAAATAATTCAATTTTTTTAAATTTTAAAATAAAAATAATATTAAAATAGTATTTTATTTAATTTTTAATTTTAATCTCAATTAAACTCATCTTATTTTATTTTATTTGTAAAAACAAACGATAACTAAGACATACATACCACCACACAGATATAAAGTATAAGGAGTACGTATTTCATTTTACCATAAATTATAAACTCTTGTTTTTTGGCCAGTTGGGATAAGGGTATTAAATTATAACACATTCTTTTTGGACGTACGGGGCCCACATGCACCAATTCTATACTATAGGCTATAGCTGTAACTATAGTCCAAGCATTTAGTATCCTCTATTTTTCTCTCTAAAAAGAGGTGGAGTGGTGAGTATGTGAGTGGAACGTGGGAAGCGGTTATAACGGCAGGAAAGGAATTCTGGAGGTGGTCCCCGCTGTGCGAGAAAGTTTGCTTTGGCTGACAACTGCCGTCAGGTGTCAAAAGAGTACGGAAACTACGACGGAAGGAGTGAAAATCAACCAGGAGACGCCATTTTCAATGAAAACTCTAGTGCCTGTTACTAAAGAATGGAGGATTTGGAGGAAAAATGGAAGGAGTTGAGGCTGCTTGAGAAGGAAAGTAAGGAGATTGTGATTGATGATGATGTACCAGAGGAGTTGAAGTTGAAGGAACAAAGGACTTTAATGGCGAAACTCTGTTCGACAAGGCTGATCAACAAAGAAATGATGGAAACTACGCTAGGAAGAATTTGGAGAATCAGTAAGGAAGCTCTGTTTACTGAGGTGAGTCTAAATGTCTTCGATATTGTGTTTGATAATATTACTGACAATCAAAGAGTATGGTCGAGAAGACCATGGCTGTTTGACAATCAGCTACTGGTCCTAAAAGAGTTTGATGGGAACACTCATCTCAAACAAATAGAGTTCCACACAGAGAGTTTTTGGGTGAGACTTCACAACTTACCATTGTCATGCATGACAGAAAAAAAAAGGAAGGCAAATAGAGGATACGGTGGGAAGGGTGGAGAAGGTAGATGTGCAGGAAGATGGAAGTGGTTGGGAGAAGTTCTTGAGAGTTCAAATCCATATGGATATAACTCAACCCCTAGCAAGAGGTAGAACACTCACAGTTAAGGGAAATAATTTCTGGATTCCCTTTAGCTATGAGAAGATGCCAAGAATATGCTTCTCGTGTGGATGCATTTACCATGGCATTTCAGGATGCAATGAGGAGGGGAACTTGAGAGGAGAAGGAAACCAGTATGGCCAAAGGATGAGGGCAGCACAATCTCAAAGAAACAGGCTGCTTAACAGTGGTTATAGGAGGGCTGAAGAAGGAAGTAGATGGAGGAGTGAAAAGGAAAACTTAACTCAAGATGGGGTAAAAGGGAGGGAAACAGTAGAAGAGAGCATGAGGGAAAAGAGAAATAGTGAGGAAGAGACAAGAGTGAGTGAAAAAAGCCAAGAAAGCGAAAATGGGGTGAGTAAAAAATCAAAAGAGGGAGGGAAGGTAGTGGGGGACAACTTCTTAGAGGCAGGCTGGACTAAACAAGTTGATCTAATTGACAGGGGAGATAAAAATCTGTAGGAAGTTGAAGTGCAATTGAGCCTATGGTGAGAAAGGAAAATCCTGAGAATGAAGTAGAGAATGAAGGCAACATGGTGATGGATAAGGAGGTAATCATGAGGAGGGTATAGAAGAGGAGAGCTCGAGCTAAACACAAACCAGAAGGGGCAGATTCAACAAAGAAAGAACAAAAGAAAAGAACTGGGGCTATGGTAGATGGAATGTGTGGTGACAAGTTAGGCAAGAGAAGGAAAGGGTATGGGATGGTTGACAAACCTATTGCAGTGGCGGAGGCTGTTATACAGCCCCGCCAATCATCATGAAACTCTTGAGTTGGAACTGCCGAGGGTTGGGGAACCCTCGGACAGTTCAAGATCTCTGCTCTATGGCAGAGAAGTCAAAACCCAGTATAGTTTTCATCATGGAGGCTAAGCTTAATAATAAGAAATGCGATAAAATAAAGAGAAGACTAAGGTGTGATGGATGTTTTGGAGTTGATGCAGTTGGAAAAGGGGCGGGGGGGATTGGCTCTATTTTGGAATGAGGAAGTGCAACTGGAAATTTTAAACTATTCCCAAAGACATATAAATGCTTGGATTGGAGGAAAAGAGGAAACTAGATGGCTGTTAACTTGTTTCTATGGCCCACCTGAAACTTTGAAGAGAAAAGAGGCATGGTGTTTACTTAAAACTATGAAACCCAGTGGCAATGAGGGCTGGTGTATAGTAGGAGACTTCAATGAAATTATTACTAATGATGGGAAGTGGGGAGGAAAGGCTAGACCAGAAAACCAAATGGAAATGTTTAGAGAATTCATGAGAGGTGGAAACTTGTTTGATCTGGGTTGGAGAGGTGACAAGTTCACCTGGAGTAATTCCTATACAGATGCAACCTTCACTAAAGAAAGGCTAGATAGAGCCGTGGCGAATCCTCAATGGATGAACACTTATACTGAGTCTTGGGTGGAAGTGATGGTGGCTAGAACTTCAGACCATAAGCCACTGTAAGTTCATATTTATGCAAAGGAACCTTATTCAAGGTTGTAGATAAGGCAGAGAAACAGGGGCTTCAAATATTAGGCTAGTTAGGCTTTGGAAGAAGAGTGTGAAATAATTCTTAAAGAGGCCTGGACAGGCTTTTCAAAGGTCACTGGGTTTCTAGATAATACCAGGAAAGCATTTCAAAGATGGAATAAAAACAAGAAGCAAATGCACGAGCAGGAAGTAGAGGAAAAAACCAAGACCTTACAACTTCTACAAGCTATGGAAAATGGAAGTAATGTGGAGGAACTCAGGAAGGTCACTAAAGAGCTGCATCTAGAACTAGAGAAGGAGGATCTTTGGTGGAAGCAACGAGCAAAGAGAAGCTGGTACAAGCATGGAGATAGAAACACAAAGTATTTCCATACTTGTGCCAACCAAAGAAGGAAAAGAAATTTCATAAATGAAGTGGTTGATGAGAATAACAGAAATTCCACTAGTTTCAAGAAGGTGAAGAAACCTTTAGAAAGTATTTTGGCAGGCTGTTTCAAACTACTAACCCAAGTCAGGAGGAGATTGAAATGTGTCTAGTGGGAATGAGTAAGAGAGTAACTACAAAAATGAATAGAAGGCTGTCAAGAAGGTTCACACCAACAGAAGTGGAGGAAGTTGTGAAGCAAATGGCCCCATTAAAAGCCCCTGGTCCAGATGGATTTGGACCATGTTTTTACCAAAATCATTGGGATGTAGTTTCTGAAGAAGTGTGTAGAGCTGCACTTGATATACTAAATGGTAACCCTATTGATCCTGGCCTCAATTATACCTACCTAGCTTTGATCCCTAAATCTGTGAACCCCAAAAAAGTTATTAAGTACAGACCTATAAGTTTGTGCAATGTAATGTATAAAATAGTTTCTAAAGCTATCTCCAACAGATTCAAACTTGTCTTATCTGAGGTTATTTCCCCCTCCCAAAGTGCTTTCCTGCCTGGTAGACTTATTAATGACAATGTCATAGTAGCCTACGAGTTATTGCATTCTATGAAGAGTAGAAAGAAAGGGAGAATAGGAAGTATGGCTATGAAGTTAGACATGTCTAAGGCTTTTGACCGAGTAGAGTGGGATGTTTTAAAAGCCGTTTTGACTAAACTTGGCTTCTGTAAAAAGTGGACAGATTTGGTGATGAAATGTGTTAGATCTATTTCCTACTCAGTTTTAATCAATGGGGCACCTGGCCATAAATTTTTACCATCATGAGGTTTGAGGCAAGGTGACCCTTTGTCACCTTACCTGTTCATTGTCTGTGCTGAGGGACTGAGCAGTTTGCTTGATTTTTATGAAAAGAGTAAGCTCATAAGAGGGGTGCAAGTGGCTAGAGGAGGGACTAGTATCAATCATCTGCTGTTCACAGATGATTGTATCTTATTTGGAAGGGCTAACATTGAGGAATGGAGGAAAATTCAAGAAATTCTCTTGGTTTATGAAAAGGCCTCTGGACAGTTCCTTAACAAAGGAAAAACTTCTGTTTTTTTCAGCAATAATACTCAGTTGGCAGACAAGCAGGCCATTAAGGAAGCTGGAAACTCTTTTGTTTGTGGCACTCATGAAAAATATCTTGGTCTCCCTGCTATGGTAGGAAAATCAAGGTACAACACTTTCAGAAACCTAAAGGAGAAGATTTGGCAGAAAATTTCTAGTTGGAAAAATATTTTCTTGTCTCAAGCTGGAAAAGAAGTGCTTATCAAGGCTGTTTTACAGTCTATTCCAACCTTCACTATGGGAGTTTTTAAACTCCCTATTGAACTTTGCAAGGAAATCAATGGTATGCTTTCTAAATTCTGGTGGGGAAGTCAGCAGGAGGGGAGAGGGATGGTATGGAAGAAATGGAAAAATATGAATATTCAGAAAGGCAGAGGGGGAATGGGTTTTAGAGACTTGGAAAGCTTTAATGCTGCACTCCTTGCTAAACAAGGATGGAGAATACTCAAATATCCACTGTCCTTGGCAGCAGTTTTACTCAAAGAAAAATACTTCAGACATGGAAATTTTTTGGATGCTAAGCTGGGTGCTCAACCCTCTTTGGTATGGAGGAGCATATGGTCTGCAAAGGTCCTTTTGAGAGAAGGTCTTAGGTGGAAAGTGGGAGATGGGAAGAAGATTAATATATGGGGGCCCAAATGCCTAACTAGTCCCACTACTTTTGCTGTCCAGTCCCCAGTGTCTCTACTGCAGAAAGATGCCAAAGTGGAAGAGTTAATTGACAGACAGAAAGGAGAGTGGAATGAAACAATGATAAGAACCATATTCTCGGAGGAAGAAGTTGAACAGATCCTTTGTATGCCATTGAGTAGAGGTCGAGCAAAGGACAAGATCTTTTGGGGGCCAACTAAGAAGGGTCTGTTTACAGTCAGAAGTGCATATTTTTTGCACATGGAATTAAAAGAAAGAAACAAAGGAGAGAGTTCAACAGAAAAGAAAGTAGGTGACATATGGAAAAGCATTTGGGACCTCGAGATACCAGGTGTGACAAAACTTTTCTTATGGAAAGCTGCAAACAGCCTGCTGCCAACAAAAGTAAACCTTTACAGGAGAAATATATCAATGGACAAAAGATGCCCTATGTGTGATGCAGAAGAAGAATCTCTTATTCATATTCTGTGGGAATGCCCTGCAGCAAATGATTTATGGGGTAATGATGCAAGTTATGTCAAGAAGTGGACTAGATCAGAGGTGAATTTCCTGGAACTTTGGGAACAACTCAGATGTCAACTAAGCAAGAACCAGCTAGAAGAGGTGGCAGTGATGCTAAGGAAGGTCTGGCTCAGGAGAAATGAATGGATCTTTGAGAAGAGATTGGCTTGCCCCAGAAATTATTTTATTACCACGAGAGTAGCCTTGCAAGAGTTTCAGGAAATACAAGTTAAAGCTTCTCAAAACAGACAGAAGGAGGCACAACAGAGAATTTCAGTGTAGGTACTGGAGACCTGGGAGAAACCAGGAAGGGGATCAGTCAAGGTTAATTGGGATGCCTCCTTAGATGTTAATAGAAAGAAAATGGGGATTGATATCATTATAAGAGATGAAGAAGGAGAGGCTTTAGTGGTTGTGTGTGATCTCAAGATTAATGTAGTAAATGCAGCTATTGCAGAAAGTTTTGCATTGAGGAAAGCAGTTGAATTGTGCTCAGAGCTCAATATTCAAAAAGCTATCTTTGAAGGCGATGCAAACAAAGTAGTTGAGGCTGTACAGAGTGAAAAGGAAGCTGTCTTTGCTTTTAGCTCTATCATTGATGATGTAAAGTTTCTCTTCAGGAATAGAACAGATTGGTTTATTCAATTTGTTAGTAGGAAAAAGAACACAGTAGCTCATACTTTAGCTAAGAAAGCTTTAGCGATAGGAGAAGAACTAGTTTGGATAGAAGAGGTCCTAGATTTCATTGTGGGATGCCTTCATAATGATACAAGTTATAATGCTTAATTTCAATGGAAGTTTCTGAGGTTATTTAAAAAAAAAAAAAGGCTATAGCTTTCCCGAGGTACAAAAACGTTGCTGTTGCTTTCTAAAGAGGGTTGAAAGTTCGGGTAACGGGTAATGACTGATATCGAACCGTTTTATACGGTTAAATGCAGAAGCGGAATTATTTATCCGTTTTACACTTCGGGTTGGTTAAATGTGGTCGGGTCGGGTCAGGTCGGGTCGGCAAATCGGTTCAGGTCGGTCCCGTGGCTTATTTGTTCAACCCTAGCTGTAAGACAATTGTAGTTTTTGGAATGAATCAACTACTTGTTGAGAAAAAAAAAAAAAGAATGAAAAATGCAGAAGATCATCTGACTTTGGATTTGCTAGCTAGTGGTGGTTGATGAATTATGAAATATGAAGTTGTGCAGCTTTTAGTCATCTCAATTTGCATCCTAACATTGCAATATGAAGCACTTGAAAAAGTTTTTTAGGAATCACTATCTTGATGGCAAGTGACTTGGAGACCCATTATGCCCCAATCAATGTATTATCAAGGTATCTTCCAAGGAAAAAACACTGATTCTCCTCCCTTTTCTTAGGTTTGTATTTCATCCGAATAAGTGCTTGAATCTAATGCTTGATATTGACAAGAGATGGAGCATTAGATGCGGTGCACCTTTTCATGTAAAGAACAAAGAGATTTTCCCTGTTCTTTCTTCTGTCTATAAATTGTTTTGTCCATTATCCTTACAAATTCGTAGTAAAACAATGAGTTACCCTGATCTCCAGCACCAGTATGGCTTGGAACCAATTGCCATCATCACTTTTCATGATCATTACCATGATCCTTTTCAAAGTAGGAAGATCATGCTTAGAGTTCTCAGTGATGTCCCCCAATACCAAAATAATCTCAGGACCTTCAATAGCAAGGCAACTTATCAAGAAGAAGATGATCCTGATGCTCTCCATATAAATCATTCCAAGAATCTAACTCCCAAGTTCCTAGAAAAGCTTGACGACCTTGAAGAAACCAGCTCGGACGAGGAAGCCGATGGCCACATTAAGATTAAGCACAAGTACAGAGAACTTCGCAAGCGGAGATCTAAAGAAACCAAAGAAGAGGAGGAGGAGGTTGCTGGCTTCATTCGGAAGCTTAGAAGAAGCATAGTTAGGCTCTTGAGTCATGAACTTTCGAAGTGAAATAGGCTTGTAAGTATGTTGCGTGGTTGGTTGGCAGGAAAAACATCCCTTATATATGGGTGTTACTAGCTGACACTAAATCACATGCCATGCCCCTCTCAAGTGTCACCAAACTTGTTTATGTGACAAGCAAACCTTTGATAAGCACCTGGCCGCGTAGTGTATATAAAAGATTTTGGAATCCTACTTGCTCAATAATCTTTTTAAGATCACCTCAGGATTCAATGTGACCCAACAATTGCTCTGGTCATGTAAGATAGGAGACTGCACATGTGTAACGACCCGGCTCCATAATTCATCATGTTTCATTCTGTATATTATAGTTATATATGTATTATGCATCTCATGTTGTATAAAACATGTAAGCTTTCATAAGATCAATTGTAAGATAAGTTCAGAATAATTAATATGGTCATTCAGATGCATGGTACCAATGCTATTTATGGGTGGATGTGCAAGTCACAGAGCTAAGTGTGGTCCACCATAATATATGCTAGAATACTATTTGTGGCTCCCCTTGAAGCCGCAAGATGTGGGGCCGATGCATAATCTTGCACACAAGATTAAGTGTATGAGCCAGTATGATAAGTAAGATAAGTCAGATAAGCCAAGATAAGTCATGCATGTCATAACATACGTATGAATTAACATGATTTTAAGTTCTTAGCATGAAATATTTTATGAAAAATCTTATGTTAAGTATGTTTATGTTATGATGAGTTTTTTACTGAATTTTTGACTCATTTTAGTTTATTTTATGTTTTTAAACCACTCCAGGTCAAAATATTTATAAAACTAGAGCTACAGGACGAGACTTAGTCCAGGGAGGCGTGACAATGACCTAAATCATGTACAGAGATTTTTAGTTATGATTTTTATGACATGGATTTTGAGAAATTTTAATAAATGTTTCCGCACACTCTTTCTTATGATCTCAATATTTTAATAAAAAAATAATTTTATTTATTGAATCTTTATACTTGGCGCTTCCTTTAAAATAATAAAAAAAAATCTTTTTAAGTCAAAATTAGTAGTAGCACTTCGACTTCCAAAAATTTTTAAAAGTGATTTTATTTTTAACTATGGGGAGCGTGGTGTTACATCATGCTCATGATTAGTGGGGATAAGTAGCCTCGTATACTCTTTGTTAGGCATGAAAAAAAAAAAAAAAAAGATAATAACCATTGGCCTTCAAAATGCTACAATATACACATGATTTAGTTTAAGACTAAACATGTTTAGAGTTTTTCAAATTGTGGATAAGAACATGATTTGGTTTTACCGTTAAATCAAAGGAAGGCCAGCAAGGTTAATGCCTATCTGCCGGGATTTTAGAGGCTTCAAGAACAACGTGCAGAATGTCACTTACATCTTAATGCAAGAAGAACAACCATAGAAATAGAAGTATTTAACATTTAAATAGTTTCTTTACTATGTGTTCTTGCAATGGTGTGGAAAACAAAAGAGAGGAGCTGACAGCCGGACGGGTGAGAAATTCATTTTTACACCTGCGAATGAGTAACTGACACATATAAGTTGTAGCAAACTAAATAATAGGCTGGCATGCAAGGAATCATTTTATTTTATTTTTTCGAAAGATAAGTTCCAACCCTTTCTCTCTCTCCCCATCCTCCAACAGCTTCCTCCCCCCATAGCCGATTTCTTCATTTTTCAGTGAAAGGATGTGCGCCCATCTCTTCATATATATCTCTTTGTTGGTGGCTAGTTACCTTTCCACTTCTTATTTGCAAATCACTCTTCATTTACTCCCATTTCAAGCATCAGAGTTACTATCCTACTTCAACTTCATGGGGACAGATTTCAGAGCAACTCAAAATAACAACCACAACCTAGCTTAATTTAATATGCAGAATAAATAAATAAAAAACTTACAGATACTTGCTAAAATCGACTAGGTTCCAGAACGAGTTGAGGGAGGGAGATGAGTTTGTTCCAAATCACTCTCAACGGAATCTCTCGATGAAGATGAGACGAAGGGAGAAAGGAAAAAGGTTATGCGAGAAAGAGGTGAAAGGGAAGAGGAGAAAGAGGAGAGGAGAGCTGGATTGTGGAGAGGAGAGGAGATGAGAGGACAGACAGAGAAGATGAAATGAAAAAAATAGAGGAGATGGGACGAAAGGAGAAAGAAAAAATTCACTAAACTCGCACACATCATAATACACATAAGTCCTATATGTGGTGAAATTCTATTGACCAGTGTAAAAAGGCAAAACACATCCGACCTGTTTGAAGCATTTCTCAAAACAAAATGGCATTAGGGGAAGCACTGTTCCCTTTTTTCAAAAGAACTGGGAAACACAGATGTTGTGCTGTGCAACCTGCAAATTGAATTCACAAAACACACGAAGTGAGGCTACACTGACCGTAATGCATGGATCAAAACTGTTTTATCCTTTTCCTCGTGGAACATCAGCATCATTACCTCGAAGAGTCGAAGACATCACTTTGAACAAGTTTCTTAGGCTATTCCTACCCTTTTCCTTGTGCCTCCTATGGACACCACCTTCGAGATCATTCAAGGCAGTAAACGGGTTATCCGAAACAAGCCCTGTCTCTAATCTTTTGGACAAGGTGACAATCTCATAGGAGTCGCATAACGATTGCCCGAAATCCCAAGTTACAACCTTTGTGCCATTATCCGACGATTTTTTGCTGCTCATTGCTTCGAATTCTTGCCTGAATCGAGATGGCTTGCCTTTGAAGTTCTGCTTGTGTGCATCAAACTCAGCCATCGGCCGAGAGCTGCCGGAGTGGCTCTGCCACGCTTGAGCCACAGCCTTGAGGATTTCAAGCTCTTGCTCATCACTAAGCTCTGGCTTTTTCTTCATGGCCCCTCGGTTTCTCTAACAGAGACTTGCTTGGGGGCGGGCCATGTTATCTTGGGTGAATTAGAGCCTTACGTTACTGCTTTAGCCAATGGTGGGAGATAAGCTTTTTGCCTCTTGACATCCATATCTTTTCCTGTTTCAAAAAGGTATATCTCTTTTTCTCTGAGGATGTAACCTGACAACAATGGAATGCTTCCTTTTGGATAGGACCCTCGAGTCTTTGATAATTGATAGGCATCAGTTTGTTTTCTGTCCCCACTTTTATTTTCTATTAATAGATTGCAAATTGGCCTCTTCTAGAAAGAAAAGGACAGTCGCTTTGAAGGTTTTAAACTAGACAAAACTTAAAAGTTAAACACAATTATCTTATCTTTAATCTACCTAGTTTGGATCAAGTTCCAATTGTACTAATAGTTTATGGTTTTAGAAATTGTAATTTTCTTCCATAACTTAAAACGAGTAATAGTCCTAAAATAAGTTTGCAAATCTCGTATACTTCATTTGAACAAAAAAATATAGAGTTTAAAGTTAAGAAATTGGTTTTTTATGTAGGTTTCAAATTTATCTATTTTTTTTTTAAAAAAAAGTATACAGAGCTTATACACTCTAAGACAGTGAAATTGTATCTGTTTTGAATTGGCGACTTTTAAGGTATTAGATTGTAATAAAACTTTTTGGGAAATAAAATGATATAAATTTTTATTGAAATGAAAAAAGAGAAGAAAAATGTTAGAAAGCATACTACTAGTTATTGTGAAAATGTTTAATAAGTTAGATTAATCTTTATTAAAAATTATATAAGTTCAAAGGTTACTAAAGAAATATCGTAGGGCCCAGCCCAGCACAGCCCCAGCCCAACGTTTAGTAGGGCTCCTTCCACAAAAGTTTAAATAGCACCGTCAAGGCGTCACTACATAGTTTCCCGCCCATTTGCAAAGAAAATTCGAAAATCACGATTTTCTTGTTCACTCTCTTCTCGATCTTCTGCGGCAACGCTTTCCAGAATATTGAGCCCAAGGCCAAATTCCACCCAAAATGAGCACTCCAATGGAGATAACCCTTCAAAACCCTCAAGAACCCAATATCTCAGGTCTAGAAAATGGCGACGCAGCCTCCGCTCCTCCTCCTCCTCCTATTCTCAACGAAGACAAAGTCCTCGTTTCGGGTACGTGCCGGTCTCATCTTCAATCCCCATTGTTTAATGTTCACTTTTTCCTCTGATTCCACTCTCCAAACTCGAGGTTTTGAAAACGGATTTTTTCCTTCTGTTTTTGGAATTCAGTTGAAGTGTGCTTAAAGCCCTCCAGTACAGCTCGGATCGACGATGTCCGTTCTTCAGTTGAGAGGTGCGCGATCAAACCATATATACACTCACACACACATGAATGAATAGGGAAATTTCAATAATTTTGTTGACTTAATTAATTGTCTTATTAATAACTAACGTGATTTTCCCTCTCTGGACTTATTTTTAAGGAAAATGTTAAATGTACTTGAACAAAAAGTAAAAAAAAAAACTTACTTCTCCGCATGTGATATGTTGAAAATCATGAAATTTGAAATTCAAAATTATGTTCAGAATGCTCGAAAATAGGAGTTTGAGCTATAATGACGGGCCAATTCCGGTGCCTGTTGATGATCCATTTCTCACAGAAAATGTGCAAAGAATCCGAATTTGTGATTCAGGTTTTTTCTCTCTCTATCTCTTCAATGGTTTTATTGGCGACCTAAATTCTGGAGTGCACACGTAAAAGCCAATGTCTTAGAAGCTCCACGGTTTTGTTTGCGGAAAGTGAAACAACCAGCCCGACTGAATACTGCATATTTTGTTGATTTTAGTATTTTATTCTAAGAAAATGAAAACATAAATGGAATTATACGGAAGGAAACCCATTTCTGTTTTTCACTTGTTCTGCTGCTTAAATAGTTCATCTTTTCAGATGAATGGGTGCAGAATCATGAAGTTCTTTTGTTCTGGCAAGTGAAGCCCGTTGTACATGTCTTTCAGGTGAATTGTACTTTTACTGGTATATATAGGCAGGACTTTTTCATTTTTATTTTTCAGAATTTGTTACTTGTTTATACATCCTTATTTGACAAAGTGTATGTGGTTTTATCTATTTTCTTTAGTCATCGTATGGTGGAGTGGTTGGAGTTATTTGAGTTGGAAAGCATAGAATGTTGGTATACTATTTGCTTTCGTAACCTCTGGTGTTGGAGCTCTGATTATTGTTTTAGCGGATCTTTTCCAGCTTAGTGAGGAAGGACCATGTGAGGACTTGAGCGAAGAAGGACAACTTTCTAGTTTCAATGAATGGATTCTTCCTGCAAAGGAATTTGATGGCATGTGGGAAAGGTTTGTTTGCAGGCTTTGATTTGTTGTGACATTTTACAACCGGTTGGCCTACATTCAGATAATTTGTATTGCAGCTTAATATATGAATCTGGCCTCAAGCAAAGGTTGTTGCGATATGCTGCAAGTGCGTTGCTCTTTACTGAAAAGGGTGTCGATCCTTTCCTTGTGTCCTGGAACCGGTAAGGCTGTGATTGATTCCTTATCAGCACTATGGATATGCTAAGCTTCAATTGTTTGTATTAAGTGGAAATGGTCTTCACCAACCTATCAATTTCTGCTGATATACGTGTTGGGCGCAATACTTATAGGTTGTCATAACTTTTAATTTCTTTGAGATTGACCTGTTTTATGTTTTGAACTGTTTGGGTATTGTCCTTTATATTTATGCGTGCCTTCCCTAGTTATAGCATTAATTTCATGATTTTTAAAGTTACCCAATCAATACATTACATACGTAATATTGGAGATTTCATTCAAAATTTTGAAGGAGATCTTGAAAAATAGAAACCGCCGCATACTGATGGTGTCTCTGTTCATTCATAGTCTCATATATTCTCTTCGGTTTAGTCTAGGAAACCTTTCAAGCGAGGAACATTTACTGTGATTAGAGGGAAAAGTAGAAAAATTCATGTTATATTTCTGGTTATGGTTTCATACTTCCCCACTTTGTTGGATGAGAGTCTCAGCATGTTTGGGCACCATTAGGGTCATGTAAAACCACTTGAGAGTAGGTTGGAGAGCTGCATAGATATGCCATGCATCAAAAAGTTATCCTTACCTGGTAGGAGGATAAAGTTGTAACATGGATTGTGCTATGTATATGAATATCAATGGTGTTGTGACTTCAATATTGCTCTCAAGTGATGGGTTTAGTAGAGTAATAACCAGGTGAGCCTGAGGTTCGTACACAAGGAAGAGTGTTGAATAGAAATCCAAAATACAAAATGAAATTAAATTAGTGACACTTTATTGAATAGAAATTGCAAGTGTTGATTGCTTGGTTGACTCAGAAATTAAATTAAAAGAACATAATATCTTAAAACACCAAGCTTTGAGATTCACACAACACCTTTAATGATAGTTCCAATAAACATCTTTTGAACTCCACTAGAATTCATACAAAGGATGGTCTTATAAAGATGATTTTGCAATAAAAACACCACGATTAACTTTTCAAATGTAGTTTATGAATTTAATGGATAATGAATTAATTTGCATGGATTCTAAGCTTCAATGTGCCCGAACTCTATGTAAATCAATTAATTATACCAAATATAAACATAAAGGATTGTTAATAACGTACCAATAGAAAGTTGGGGTTCACCCCTTCTATTAGGTGGTTACACCAAAGTTTGTTCAAAAACTTGAAGAAGAAAAAATCTCCTAGAATGCTCCAATCATGTTCATAAAGCTGATGGCCCCCAATTGGAGCAAATAAAGCCCTTAAATAAGCTTAGAAATCCCATTGCAATAAGCAATTTCAGATGAAAATTTGTTTAATTTTTGGGCTCTGATGTTCCTGTAGCCCTTTGAATCAGCTTTCCAATGCATTAAGAATTGCATCAATCCGACATCTGTGGAGACGTTCAATCTGTCTCTAAATAGAATTGATTCCAAACTCCTGCAAAATATATGTTCATGCATTAAAAATCATTTTAAGCATAATTACCTGCATGCAGTACAATAAACACTTTTGCCTAATGATTGTACATGCTTGCAGCATTATTCTATTGCATGGACCTCCAGGAACTGGGAAGACATCTTTATGTAAAGCATTAGCACAAAAGTTGTCCATACGATTTAGCTCCAGGTTTGCTGATGTAACTAACACCCATGAATATGTTTCATTGCATTGGATTAAATTAATAGCACCAGAGGTATCTATTCTGCACTCATCCTATTATCTAGTTTACTTTTTTTTTTTTTTTTTTTTGGTTGAATCAGATACCCACAGTCCCAATTGGTTGAAGTTAATGCACATTCGTTGTTTAGTAAATGGTTCTCCGAAAGCGGCAAGTTGGTATGTATTTACAGTGTAATTCCTGAATAGCACTCCTGGGTACTTGATGGCATGTTATTTCTCTTGTATTTACGTATCAAATAGTTTATGGAAAACTTTAATCTAAACTTGAGTCAACAGTTTGTCACGACATAGTTTAACGTAACTTTGAGTCGACTGGAGCTCAATTAATATACATCTTTTCCTGGATTGGATTTGGCTTCTAGATGATCAGCAAACATTGCTACTCGGGTTTCTTTTATTTTTAATATCTTAGGAAAAAATGTCCGTTGACTTGTTTCATTATTTATTTGGGAGAAGTTGTTCTTGATACTCTTTGTCCAACATGGTGATCAATAATTTCTGGAGTTGGTTCAATGTTGAAACTATGTTACTCCTATCGTTTTGCAAGACATACAAGAAAAAGATATGTTCCTCCTTTTTAAAACGGACCAAATATAGCCTGATGCATTTGGAGACCCCATAGGGAATTAGCACAGTTCCGGTCCCTTGTTGTTCCCTTTTACTATGTTATGTGAAGTTGCCAACTTGTATCTGCATATTTGTATCTATTGTATCTATCTTGCATGTAATTTGAACCGCCAATACGCATTCTCATTTTTAGGTTGCGAAGCTATTCCAAAAAATTCAAGAAATGGTGGAGGAAGAAAACAATCTGGTATTTGTTTTGATTGGTGAGATTTAGATTTATATTTCAGAGAATTCATGTATATTTTAAGCTTCCTCCTTATTCGTGTATAATCATTTACGTCTGGTGATGCTTCAGATGAAGTTGAAAGTCTTGCTGCCGCTAGAAAAGCAGCTTTATCTGGTTCCGAACCTTCGGATTCTATTAGGGTATTGCACTTTGCCCTTCCACCCTTTTCTTTTGCTGTACTGATTCATGAATTTTGTGGACTACATGTGCCTAAATAGGATATGGTTTTTGGAATGAATGCACAAGAGCTCATCTTTTAACTTTTTATTTCATCTTGGAATGAGGTGTCAGGTTGTGAATGCTCTACTAACTCAGATGGATAAATTGAAATCATCGCCCAACGTGATAATCCTGACTACCTCCAATATAACTGCTGCTATTGGTAAGTCAATTTTTGCTTTCGGTTTGGGTGTAAATTTCCAATTGTAAAGCCTTGCATGGTCACTAGAAGCTAGATATGCACCAAATTGGCAAATTGACTTGCATGGTATGAATATACTAGACTATTTCACAAGGCCAGCCCATGATGATGCCCCGATGCGATCTTATTTTTTGGGCTGCTAACATCTTAAAGGATCTCCAAACCAGTAAGATTTCCAATCTAGTAAAATCTTATGAAGCTTTAGCAACTAGATTTCTACAAATCTGATGAACAAATTGAGTTTAGAAATTCCAGGCCTCTCATCACAGACCTCCTTGAATCCCAGCAATCAGTTAGCTTATTCTCCAGACCCTTGTTTCTTTTCTTTATTTTCTTGTCCTTGTATTTTGTTTACCGTGGGGATTCCTCTATCCTCTTTCAGTTCTCTCTCTCTCATGAAAAATGTTATCTGACATTTTAAGCTGTAAAGATTAATCATCCCCCTTTTGTTCTCTTTTACATTCTGATCAATATCATTTGACTTGTAAGAGAGAGCACCAACTATTAAAATGCGTGTATTTACCCATTGTTGGATTTCAGATATCGCATTTGTTGATCGAGCTGATATCAAAGCATATGTTGGTCCTCCAACACTTCAAGCCCGTTACGAAATTTTAAGGTCCTGCTTGCTGGAACTTATGAGAAAGGCAATTTTGTCGAGTTTTCAGGTGCAGACACTCCCTCTCTCACCTTGTCCAAGTAACGATTTTTCAGTCACCCATCACGTCTTCCTTAACCAAGGGGCGGTGTGCATTTGTTGGAAATTAAGTATCATGACTAACAAACACTGAATTTTGTAGGAGTGTGACCAGCTTATTCTCCCAAATTACGCCACCATGAAAGAAAAGTTGAACATGCCTGAGACGCAGGAGGTTCAGTCCCATTCCGCCTATGTAAACAGTTGCTTGAAGCTGCAGGAGCTTGTGAGGTGAGAGAAAACATTTCTGAATGCCTACTGAGCTTGGAATCGTTCTTTAACTATCAAAGAAGCAGAATGATCCTCCCCCTGTTGTTTTCTTTATCAGGGTTTGAGCGGAAGATCTTTAAGAAAGCTTCCATTTTTGGCACATGCCGCGCTTTCCAATCCCTACCATTGTGACCCTGGCAAGTTCTTGTGTACAATGATAGATACAGCAAGAAGGGAACTTTCCGAGCTACATGAATGATTCAATGAAATTTAACTCCATGTAAAAGATGTATTTAATACTAAGTGAAAGTATAATTAAATCCACAACATCTAGTTTCTATTTTGGCCTCCATTTGTGGTGGTCATGATAAAAGTAACGGTAACTCAATATTGATGGAAGGTCTCAAATGCCAAATGTATATGTGAAGAGTTTGCATGTGTAATGGACTGAAGTACCTTGAACGATTGAGAGGCTTCCAATTATCCGAAGTGGGGGATTTTAGACTTATTGTGTCCCATTCATTTGGTACTGTGATTTGGATGGCCCGTCGCCAGGAAACAAAAGCCATTCTAAGGAATGCTGATTGCTGCGTCAAGATTTTTCTTCCACTTGCCTTGGAGGAGTGGAGTGGAGTGGTCTGTATAGATGCAGGACAAAAATAATTCTTGTGTAATTAGCTCCTTTAACTGATATTCCCCTCACCAAATCTGGGGAAACAAGTCTATCTCGGCACAAGAAATTGAATATCAACGAGGATTCTTGCATTTGTTTCAACTTCCTCCACGAAAAGGAATATGCAATAATGCAATGGATCCAACTTACTCTTATGCATCTGTGCCGAGATATTTGAACTAAAAATCTCAGATTTGATTATATGCAAATATTTGAACTAAAACATCTTGAGAACCTCAATTAAAACTAGTTTTCCTAATCTCAGATTTGATTATATGATAGCATCACGGCATGTTTGACAAATTAAATTCAATAGATATATGCCTCTCTCTAGCCTCAATAATGTACA
This sequence comes from Juglans microcarpa x Juglans regia, assembly GCF_004785595.1. NCBI lineage: Eukaryota > Viridiplantae > Streptophyta > Magnoliopsida > Fagales > Juglandaceae > Juglans > Juglans microcarpa x Juglans regia. The sequence goes on along the minus strand of NC_054604.1, from coordinate 2,257,253 downwards.
GTAGATGAAGACATTGTGGACATCAATAAATGAAGCATTTAGACTAACCACTAGACACGCATCATGAACTAGTTAGTCCATTTGCAGAGCCACCATGCATAGCGAGCACAAGAATGGATGCACGATAACGAGCATCACAAGTATTTGGCGATGCACCGCACAAAATCTGAATGCTTAAGGATCAGATATTGGATAACCATGTACATATATCAGCATAACCAAAGAACATGCGCGCTAATGCTTATCATTATTTTAGGCAAACCCAGAGAAGAGTTCAAGCAGTACTCTTTTACTTCCCATTGTAACAGTTTGAACACCGACCAGAACCTTTTTTTTTTTTATATACGTAAGAAGTAAATTATATTGATATGAATGAAATAAGCATAGCTCATGTACACAAAAAGTATACAAAAGAACACCTAAATACATTCTAGATTGAAGACAAAAAATCATGAACATTGTTTCCATCAAATACAATGGCCGAAAACCAAAGCATTAGAGTGTGGATAAAAAAATTCTAAAGCTCCGCCATTGTGCACTCCCTATCTTCAAAGCATCACTCATTTCTTTCCGACCATTTACACCACATGATACACAATGTTGAACACCGACCAAAACCTCACAACTACAGAAGAGATTTCAGTAACAAAATTATTCCAGAAAACTTCCATTTAATTCTGAGGCAGTGGTTTTCTGCTGCGAGTACGAATAAGAAGATATAACATCATCCGATGTATTGAACAAATTTGATTATACATTGGTCATGAAGCAGCATTGTCATTCCCTGTTGAACCAAAAAGTTTGCCAATTTCACTATGCTTACGAATATGATGAGGGCACTTGAAAAGCAGATCTTTGGCCTCAGAATGCCTACCTTCTTTAAAGAACGATTTGAAAACATGAAGGTAAGCAGAAGAGGATGGATATTCTTTTACACTTAATGCCTTAAAAAAGTCTGCAGCATCCTCCACAGTCCCAAACTTCGCAATATATTGGACAAAGGGTTCTGGGAAAGGTGGGTGATTTTGCTTCTTCATTAAACGAAGCAAATTCAGTGCTTCTTCAAGTTTCCCTACGCCTAAAAGCTTTTCAATCATATTTTTATAGGTAGCTTGCCAAGGTCTTAAGCGATCCTTATTCACCATCTCCACAAGCAATTTGTATGCACCATCTACTCTCCTCTGACTAAGGAAACCATTAATTAAGACATCCAGCAGATCAGCATCAACATCACAGTTCTTCTCTATCATCTTTGCCAAACACATCAGTGCCTTTTCAAGTTCATTAGCTGCACAATGCCCTTGAATCAAAATAGTCCAAGTCTTAATATCGGGAAGGCATCCTTGTTCTTCCATCTCATCCAGCACCTTACAAGCCTCTTCAAGCCTCCTCATCTTACAAAGTCCAAAAACCACTTGGCTGTATGTGATATTATCAGGCTGATACCCTGCGTTTCTCATAACCTTCATGATATTCTCTGCCTCATCAAACCTCCCTGCACTTGTCAACGACCTATGAATCCCATCATAGACTGCCTTAGAGAGAGTATGACCCATTGACTCATATTTCTTTGCAACTCTAAACACCAAATCCAGATTCGGGTTATCACCGGCTGATATGGTCCTCAAAAGCATGCTACAGTCCTGAACTGATGGCTTAAATGGGCTATCCATCATAAATTCATAAAGCTTCACCGCGTCCTCCATCATCTTGTACTTCTGAAATTGCCTTGATATTTTTATATATGTGTCAATATCCATCTCATAACCCGCACTCTTAATCTCCTCAACAACGCTCCAAAACAGCTCAATTGAATCATCCCTACCAAGAACCCTAGCAATCGCATTATAAGTCACCGCATTGTGTCCATAACCACTACAACGGCCAACCCAATAAAAAAATTTCAAAGCCTTCGAGGGGTAATTTCGAAGTTCTTTCAATACCCGGATCACAAAATTATCCGATAACACGATTTTGAGCTCCTCTAATTCATGTTCAACCTCATCTGTCGACTCTGACTCCAAAACAATATCAACCACCTTCTTCACAACATTCTCCATCGCATTCTCTACAAGCATCCGACTGTAGAAGTGTTTCAACGCCGTGACATCGCTAGCCATCTTCCCCTTCTTAAACTGCCCCAAAAGTGTCAAATATGTTTCCTCATCAACATAAAACCCTTCCTCTTTCATTTTTCTCAGCGTGACCCAAAACTGCTTCATTGACTCTTTGTTAACCAAAATCCTAAGCATTAAGCTATACACCGAAGAACTGGGTCTAAAACCAGCTTTCTCACAGACCCAGTTGAAAAAATCGGAGGCCTTTTCTGGGTCTTTATCGAGTTTCTTCAAAATGTAAATAACTGTTTCGTGGGTCAGTGAAGGGTAGGATTTTTTTAAGTCAAGCTCTAACTCGTCGGACCAATCGTTGGACAGAAGGAGTTCCACCACCGAACTTGGTTTCGACGAGAAGAACAGCTTTTGATGGTTACTTAGGAAGTACGAAGTGTGAAAAGATCGATGTGAAAGAGAGGCATAAAACTGATTCACCTGGCTGGCGAGAAGTCGAGTTGCGGGACGCCGAGTGGAGAAGAACGAGTTGACGAGTCTGAGTGATGTAAGGGTTGCCTTTGCTCGGTTCATGGTGTAACAACCGCCGGCTAGTAAGGAGGAGGAGCAGGTGGAGACGGCGGCAGCAAGCAAGGTAAGGAGAAACCGAAGTACAAAGAAAGTGCAATGTAATGTTCGAGTGAAGTGAGGCAAGTCTGGAGGGTGCACGGCGTGGGTCATGGGCCCTGGGCCTTTTCCTTTTATGTTGGGTCTGGGTAGATTGGTGTATTAAAGGTCTGTTGTTTATTTAAGAGTTCATGGGTTGTTTAAGTGGGCCGTAAGCCAGAGTCGTTTGATATTATTAGTAGTTTGAATGTTGAGTCCGTATGTAATAGGGCCTTGCATGGCCCAACAGTAGGGTCCTTTTATGGAAATTCCTGGAACTTGTAGTGGCATCTGAAAGTTAATAAAAAAAATCCTATTTCTTTCTCTTCTGTCTTTCCCTCGAAGAAAGCTATCACCTTTCCATTTCTCTTGCTATTATTTCCTTATTTATCATCTGTGTTACACATGGCTACTCAGGGAGAGGCTCTCCGCCAGATGTTTCAGAGTTTTCAGAGAGAGAAGGCGTTGAACATTCGGTCCGGATCCGATTGATAAATCTGGGTCAAAAAGTACCCAACCCAGTTGGTTAACCAAGGCTAGAGCAAAGCCATGCTAAAATCATCCTCTATGGATTAGTTAAAGTTAAATGACACTTTTGATGAATATAAGATGAATTTAATTTTTAACTATTTCATTCACATAAATTTTCACATTAGAATAGTTATTTTTTCATTATATAATAATAAAATAATATAAGATAAATTTAGTTTTAACTATTCACATTAAATTTTTACATTGAATTATTTATTTATTTATTATATAGTAATGATTAATTAATAATTAAAAAAATTTTAAATATTATTTTATTTTATTTTATCATATTCTTAAAACCGTAATGTTGCAGCTCTATATTGGGGAAGAACTTTATGGCTTATTGAGAGAGAAGTGGTAGTTGTGACAAAGAAAGAAAGAGAAAAAATAAAAATAAAATATAAATTTGATGTATCTACAATCACCTTTAAGTTTGGAAATAATTCACCTTTAAGTTTGGAAATAATTTTGGAAGTCACTGTAATTAAATTTTAATTATTTAAAATTTAGTTAATTCAATGTGGGCTGAATTTTATCCTAATAGCTCTCAACATCTATTTTTTAGCATTCGGCTAATCCATTAAGGTCTTGTTTGTCTTCAGAAAATATCTTATCTTATATCATCTCATCTCACCTCATCATTATAACTTTCTGAAATTTCTATACAAAATAAAATAAAAAATTTAACTTTTTTAAATTTTAAAATAAAAATAATATTAAAAAATATATTATAACAATATTTTATTAAACTTTTTAACTTTAATCTCATCTCATTTCTAAAAACAAACCAGCCCTAAGTTGCTCTAGTAGTGACAGTTTGGGCCATATTCTGGCCCGAGATGGTTTATGCAGTTAGGCTCCATCTGTATTATTCCCTCCTCCCCTCGAGGCGTGACCACCTAAATTCTGTTAAGTATTGAGCCTAATCCGTTAAATCTGATAGAGAAATGATTAACGTGTAAATTGTACGTTCTTTTTTAAAAAAAATTGAGTAAATATAAAATTTATATAAAATTAATTAATTTTTTATTAAGAAATCACACTATTTTTTAAAAAAAAAAATTCTACTCATCATTTTCATATCACACATCACATATAATCTTTTATTTTTTTATTTTTTTTCTTACTAAATAGTATATGGATGATAGTAAAGTTCAAAAATACTTCAAATATTTTCATTACTATTCTTTACTTTATTATATATATAAAACATGTTTGTTCCCAAGGAGTAGTTATGTTGTATTGTTGGCCTCTTTATCTCTCTCTAAGGACTAACTAGGGCTAGGAATATAATTCTTAAGAGTAGTGATAACTACATAATATTTTTTATAATATTTTTTATAATATTTTATAAAATAAGAATATTTTTATAAAATAATATTAATTTTATAAGGTATTTAAAAATACTTCTCTTTTTAAAATATTATTATATAAAATATTATAAAATATGTGGTATGTTTATCATTTTTCAATTCCTAAACCCCAACCCACCTGATTTGTACGTTTGTGATCTGAAACAGCTAGTACCACTTTGAGCCTACAAGAAGTACAAGAATGCCAACTTGCGTTGGGGCTAGCTAGCTAAGGATTTGAACAATCTCGTTTTTTGTTTTTAATTAGAGAGGATGGACAGCTTGTTGACTTGGGTGCATGTCTTGTCTACGGCTCCTAGCTCAGACTTCAGTCACCACGAAATTAATATAATGCAAAGCAAAGGGCATCTCGACCATCTTTTTCCAGTATTCTTTGGATGCTGAGTCAGCTCTGCCCCTACCTCTCTGTACAAAATCAAACGGCAGATAGAGAGAGTGAGAGGACATGATCATCTGGGTCCCATGTTGGTTGTCTTCCAAGCCAAATTTCGTCCCTTGAATAAAGGAAAGGGTTTATTCCCGGTCCCACCGTTACCCTCTTTATCAACGGGCGTGGGAGGAAAACTCTCTCTCTCTCTCTCTCAGAGCACACGTGTCCACTATCCTTTTGTGAGAGAAATGCAGGGTGGTCCAATTGGGACCGGGGGAGACTTGAGTCTTGACACTCGTGATAATGAGAATGCCTATATATATAATATGCCCTTTGATTGCAGAAAAGACGCAGATTATTCAAGTAATTGAGAAATGGTTGCCCCAAAGGGAATAGATTTGCTGTGAATTTAAAGAAACTTTTATTTGGAGGCAGAGGAAGCGACCTATAAAGAAAAAAGAAAAATAAAAGGGAACCAAAAAGATTCAAACATCGGACTTATATATATATATATATATATATGCTCAATAGCATACACACATATATATATAGCTGATCTTTATGTGTGTGTATGTATATGTATGCATGTGTGTATATATAGATACACATACACATGCACATGCACGTAAAAGAGCCTTTTGAAGGCCGGGTGGGTGGCGCTTTTTAAAAAAAGCCCCATCTTTAGGATACAAGCTCATGGATGCATGCATGCTAATTTGCCTTCAAAACATGATTTTAAGCCATGCATCCATTCACTGTCCCTTTCCTTTTCCTGTGGAAATCATATGCTTGCCGCCCTGTGTACCGCTAAAGATCAGAAACGTATGCATGCGGGAATATATAAAGATACAAGATTAGGGTCTCTATCTATATATAAAGTAAGCGTGGAACGGAATATATATATATATATATATATATATATATATATATATCAGCTACTTGCATTGCAGCTTAATTCCCTATCATGTTTCTACACATTTTTTCATATTGCATATCGTTGTGAATACCATATATCTATGCATATATGCAAGTCCATGAGTCTGAAGCAGCCCTTTCCTTTCCCTTCCAACCTGATGATCACAACCAAATTAACTTACTGCAGAGGCATTTTTCCCCTTCTCAATAGTCCAGCATGCGCAAGCAGTTTAGGCTGCTCTTCCATTTCATATGAGATGGATAGTTTTTTGGAGGAGCCCACGTACTGTTTTCATGAGATTACGTACAGATCAATATGCATCTAAGCCAAAAAGCATGAATTAATGATCGAGGTCATCCATGCGCGCGAGGGAATCAAGCAGTACTTCCGGTCCGAAATCATCAAATTAACTTCTATTTTTCTTTATTTTCGAGTGATCTAGCTAGTACTAAAGATAGCATGCATGTTGCTGTCCGTAATTAACAGAAGTATCATGCATCTTGTTTTAATTAGTGCAGTACCTGACTCAATAATTAATAGCTATCGCCAGTGTTCTTGTGATATGTTGTCAATTCAGGCGATCGATCCTAATATAAGATTAAGTACGGTAGTGCATGCTGATCATTTATATACTGTAGTACAGCTAGATGTAATCAATTACTTTTCATGTGCAAGTGATTGATATGTAATAGTAGTTTCATGTTGCGCAAATCATGTATTTTCCATATATATCTATTGACTTCATCATCAGCATGAACTCCAATATTCCGCTGCATCTGTCACGTACCTATCTGATCTACTGTTGAATCATGATCAGTTGGAAATCCAATTCAAGGAATTGATCAGGAGAGATTCCCTGGCATTTAAAATTGATGATCACATTCATGGTTAATTACATTAATAGTCACGAAATTAAGATCAGGAGATCATAGATATATTGACCATATATATGCAGGGTATTACCTACATATGTGACGTGCCTGCGAAGTACTGATCCTTGGGCAGATTCCAGCTATGAGATCGTGTATATATATATATATATATATATATATATATATAGCGCGCGCGCGCGCTCAAATCATCTCAATTCCTTTTTCCACTAACGTATTAAAAACGTCTAATGATTGAATTAGTGGTCATTAATTTACGGTCATTTGGTGCACAAGAAATAGAGCCTGCGGTGATCTGTTTTGGGTGTATGTCTTCAATAAAATTTATGCATGATTCAATGTGGCAGAAGGTTAATGATCACCGATATTCTGGTTTTTACCTCATTAATTGCTAGCTGTTTGTTAAATGATTTAAACACTTTTCTTACCTTTCAGTGATCATGTGTATCACATTTAGAGATTAACGAGTGTAGGTAGTGAATGATCAATCATATTCAATATTATAATTTAGGATAGCTCTTAATAATTATTATCAAATATAACATTGATGAATCTTTTTAGAGTATGACTTAGATGTGATTTGTATCTTCATTGGAGCGCTACAATGAAATTAAGAACTGCAATCGTCATCGTCAGATAGACAATAAAATTTTACAAAATCATTTTCTTTTACTATAAAAAAATTGTTTTTTTGTGACCAATTATTTCGAACAAAATTGATTATTTCTTGCTAAAATGAGTATATTTTTATCGCAAATAATCGTTATTGTCACGAATAATCCATCGCAAATACTTTTTTTCTTGAAGTGCTTTCAATCTATATTAACACTAGCTAGTAGCATCAGGCTCTCCATTAATGATTTGATACCGGATTCAAACAACTGCGTACGTACATCATTAGTGGGAGATCATTTGAAAACCACTTAATTTGATGGTTAAAAATGATCTAGTGTGTCTCCTTGATGCTGAGAATCAGGTTCACGTACGATTAAAGTGTGTGTATGTATAACAACAAAGCTGGGAATTGGAGCTCATTACTTTCTCTAGAGAAACATTACCACCAAGCTAAACATTTTTTTCCCCATTTGTTAAGAGAAGGGTACTTATAAGAGAGATGGTTCCCAGGATATATAGTAATCCGAACTAATTAATTAGGTCTGCAAGCTAGCTAGGTTCTTGGAGAACCTGCATTCGAAGAGTACTGTCTAAGCTGTGCAATGTGTGCTGCATGCATGGCTATTTAAACCTGGGAGACAGGCAAGTGGTGGAGACCCACAGGGCCAACCTCATGAACTTAGCTGAAAATTAGCATCCATGCTAGGAGTACATGCAGAAGAAGCAAACTATTCCCAATCCAAGAAATCTCATGACATCTTTTCATTGCTAGCAGCAAGTGTATTACACTACGTTGAATTCTTACACAACCCAATTAAACATGTACCATGTACACGAAATTGGACCCACAATTACTTTTGTAATCATGCTAGCTAGCTTCAGCTAGGCCTCCAGTTTTCTGTTTGGTAGCAGCCGTTTGGATGAGAGGTAAATCTTAAAAATGATAAGCCCCTATCTGGTCTACAAACAGTTAAAAATATAATATAAATAATTAAATTTACATCCTCTTTTGATCATCATATTAATTTTTACAGATAAATAATGATTATACATGATATCAGATTATAGATTATGAATTTAAAATCTAATGTTACACTCTATCTAATTAATTAAATATTTTACGTGTTGAATCTATTAATTGAGAGAATTTGATCTACACAAAAAAATATTAAAAATAAAATATAAATAATAAAATCTATCTCTCAATTTAAGCAATTGAAAGTGATTCAAGAAAACCCACCATATAATTGATTGCCCCGCGTTACTTTTTTCATGCTTCTTTAGAGAATTCTGTACTTCTTATAAAGTTCCCAACCCCAAAATAAGGGTCATTTTCTTGTCATAAAACATTGCTACACCCTTTAATAATGATGTTTTTTAAGGGGAATAGTGTCCCACCACCACAAAACTGCAATCTTTTGGTCTCTGGCCGCCCTTCATCATGTCTAGGTGTAATGCACCGCCCATGGTTTGCATTCCATGGACATGTCACTTTGTCTGCACCATCATTTGATGTAATCTAATCCTCATGACTGGTTTGTTTTTGTCTTTATATGATCAGGCTTTAATTTATTACTTCAATTCCCTCCTTTTGCTTTCTCACTCGTTTACCTATCAATGACTCGTTAGATCACCACTCAGAAATCTTAAAACACCTCAAAATATGGGAGTAGTTTATATGGTGATCATGATGGTAGTAGTACTGTTTATCCGGATCGAGTTTTTTTGACTAGTCCGGAATCTATAAAACCAATTTTCGATTTTGGAAGTTGGAATTAGGGTTGCAAAACTCGGTTACACTCAATCCGGATACGGGGTTGCATTTTTTTTTTTTTTTTTTAATTTCCTTCAATTTGAATGTTTTGATTTTTTTTTTTTTTCCCTTTCAATTCATATTCTGATTTGTAATGCAATGCTTGCTTGTGTCAAGGCTTAGCATTTGGAAGTGATCAGAGAAACAGCCAGCGGCTCTCTACTTCTGTTTTCATGGTAGATACTAGCTAGATAGGAGAATTTAAGATTGATAGCAGAAAGAAAGCACGTAGAAAGGAGAGTTGCTTTTGCTTTACTTTGGATAAAACATTTAAATTGAGGAAAAAAAAAAAAAAAGAAATATCCAGCCCTGTCCGGATTTAAAATTTTATTTTTTTACAATTTTTTAAAATGAGATTTATTTTTTTTACAAAAACTTGTACAAGACTTATTTATTTGAGATATGTATAAATCATTTTTCAAATATATATGAATACCTGATCTCATCATGCTACAGTATTAGCCAAATAATCAACTGATCTCCTGTTAACATTTGAAATCCACAATTAAAATTGACATATTGCATACTTATTCAAGATGAATAAGAAAAGGGTGACGTAGTACAATCTTAATGCTTAGATCTTAACGTGGATTCAAAAGTGTCAATTTACGATAATGTAGTGATATAACATGTCGGTATTGATAATTTAAATTACAAAGTAGTCCAAAATCTTAATTATAGGTGTCATCTTTTATTCTTTTTTAGGACGATGCATATATAGTAGTAGGTCATTATTACAATAACAATGTTGGTCAGCATTATAAATTATCTCAATTATAGATCACATCCGTCAAATCTTATTTTCTTATAGTGATTAGCGTGTTCGAAAAATTCATCGATTTCAAGAATGAAATGGGTACTCAGTGACACTATGGACAAGATTAATCTCTCTTCTAATTGCCTGCCTTTAAATATTCTACTTTAATGTATTTTATATATTAACAATGAAAATGTTGTTTTTTTTTTCAAATATTTTTTTCAATATGTTTAAAAATTTTTAAAAATAAAAAAAAAATTATTAAAATATTAATAGTCACTTACTTAACTATTAAATAAAAATAATTAAAAAAAATTAAATATATAAATAATTAAAATGAGAAGATAAAATGAGAGAGGATGGTAACTTTATTCTTATTTTAATACCATATTCGGTTGATTAGGGAAAAAAATAAAATAGCTATAATGTTAATATTTTTTGTGAAAATGACTTGGCCTTAATTTAGAAGGGTGGAGAATCAAATATAATTCTCACACGTGTCAACCAATCAGCAACTGACAGAAAAAGCTTTTCACAATGAGAGAGAGAGAGAGAGAGAGAGAGAGAGAGAGTGGCAGGATATGCAGTAAGCAAACAGCACCAGGGGTCCACAGCCATCAGACTGAACAAAGACTGAAATAAGCAAGGAAAGTTCCCTCTTCTTTTTAGGAGGGCCACAACCTCACCCGTCGCCATTTCTCTCTGCCACCACCGGGGTCTAACTGACTCCTCTCCTGTAAACACTGACCGCCATGGATGTTGACTTCAGGGCTTCTTGGGTCCACCCTTTCAAGCACTTCTCTACCTTCCAAGCTGCGCGCATTCCCACTGGTTCATTTCTTCTTTTATCGCTTTTGATGTTTCTGGGTCTGATATAGTTATTTTGTGTTTGCAAAGGTTTCAACCTTTGTTCTGTTTCATTGTTTTCTTTGAATAATTAAATGTTCGTCCAAAGTTTTTGGGGGTGGGTTGGAGGATCTCGTGGATGTTAAACTTAAGTTGTAATTTTTAACAAAGCAGTAGCCTAACGTGAGAATTTTCAGGGAATGCGCTTTGAAGATTTTAAACAATTTTTATGAACATGACATTTTTTTTATAGGTCATGTAGTTAACGGACAACATAAGAAGAAAGTTTTTATACATAGGCCGATGTTTTCAGGAAAAGTTCCAGATAAGATTCTAATTGTTTGTTTAATTATAACTCTAATGGTTAAATTTCTTGATGATGCTGAATTTCTAATGATATTTATTTGTTTTTCACTTTTGAGACAATAAGCTGAAATACACGATTTTTTATTCTCAGCTATTAATACTAGAATAATCTCAATACTCTGCTTATATGTTTTTACCTTCTACGTCGGTGTTGTTACCGAGTTATAAGACCTTGAATCAGAGGCTTTAATTAATTACGGTGTAAGAAAGATTATTTAGGTTGGAGGCTAGTCATTCACTTGAAGTGATTTACTTTTCCAAATTTCCCCAAGAATGACCGCGGTGAGATGAATCAAAATCGCAAAACGCAGTTAGAGGAGATGGAAATGATTTGTTAACACTTGAGAGGTCTATGAGCCATCTAAGAACACATTGGTGATGTTGAAGAACAAAGCAACTACTACATCCAAGTGTTCTGGTTCTGACATACTTGAAATCAGCAGGAAGATGAGAATGATGAATATATTGACGAAATATATGAAGCTGTGAGAGCAAATCGCTTTATGATTTGGAAACACAAACTGATTTTATATGCATGTGTGATGAGTTCTTGAAGGAAAGATGATTGCTTCTTCCATAAATACTGTTTAGAGATCAACTAAGCTTGCATGTTTTCTTGATATTATTATTGGAAAGAGATGATAGTGATTGAGATGAGTCGTGCCTGTCCCAAGCAATAGTTTCCAGTTTGAATGATGAAGAATAAGCCAACAAAGTCCACTCCCTCTCTCTCTCTCTCTCTCTCTTTTTTTTTTTTTTTTTTTTTTTATCATTTTCTTTGTCCGTATATACTTTCTGTTTCTCTCATGCATCCATTGTTTCTATTTGTGGAATTATGGGTTTTGTTGTCCTTTAAACATATCTCTTTAGTGGTCATTCATTGGTGCTAGATTGCTTTATGTTATGTCTGACAGTTCCTCTCCTCATTCCCATTCCCAAACAGATAGCCAGTTAATTCTGGATGATTCAGATGGGGAGGATGATGCAAGAGCTTGTATTCCATGCCCCTTCTGTTACGTGGACATTGGCTTGTCTATGCTCTGTAGCCACTTGCAAGAAGATCACTGCTTTGACTTAAAATGCGCAGTATGTGATTCTTTATCTGATTTTTATTTTTATTTTTTATTTTTATTGTGTATGCTCTCAGTCTCCATGCTTGGATGCTGCTTCCAACTTATCTGAAGTTAAAACTTGATATATTTACTTGATACAATGCACTTATCCTTCATCCTGATTATCATACAAAATTAAAGCCATTCAGCATTAATAGCATTGGAAAAACAGAAATAAAAGTCTGTGGAGATTATGAAATTGCTTGTGTTTCTTTTGATTTTGTTTTAAAATGATTCCACCTTGCTATTGCAGGTTTGTCCTTTGTGTGCTGCAAATCTTGGGAAAGATGTGATTGGGCATTTTATAGTGCAGCATGCAAGCTCCCTAAAGGTACTGTTAACTAATTATGTAAAATATCATTTTACAGAGATAGTATTCTTTAAAGCATATAATGTGTGTTGTAACCAGAAAATTATATTTTCTCTTCTTTGCAGCGGAGGCAGAAATCTGAGAAATCCGGCTTCTTGAATGGCAATTCTGCAATGCTTGGCAAAAAGCTTCGAACAAATGTTGTGGTAAACAAACAAGAATTTGCACCTGATCCACTTCTCTCACAGTTTATCAACGGTATAAATGTTTTGGACCCTAAAGGTATCCAGCAAGATGAATGCTTTGGAGATGATGCTTCTGATGTGAAAAGGTATACTCCTTTCTGGTCAGAGTTTAGTATGCAGGGGTTGTCAGTTCTTTTAGGAATTGCATTGTAAATACTATTTAAAGTCTAAGACATAACAATGAACGAGGCTGATTAAGCACATCAGTGGTACAAGTTATTGAAGTTCCTCCGTCTTGGGAATTGGGTTAGTCAGTAACTTAGTTGATTACAGTATACTTCTTAACATATACACGGTGGATTTTTTTCAGCTGTTATGACTGTCTTTTAATACAAACATAGTTAAAACTATTATGATATGAGGTTCTAAGCCGTCTGTTGAACAGAGAAGAAAAATTCCTTATCAGGTGCTGTTTGTGACTGAAATCCCCCATATATATCTGTCTATGTATATATATAAGGTGGGGTGCGCCGGGTCTATGCAATAGTGCAATGCATGGGCGACTCTCAAGAACCCTGGTAGCAAGCTACTGTGATGGGCTTTCCCCCTCAAAAAATTAATTTAATATCATGTGATCCGATGGGCCACATATATGTATATGTATGTCTATATATGTGTTTGTGCGCATGCACGCGCTTGTGTGTGATTTAGTGCAGCTCTATAATGCATTATTGAGAACTTTTTGTCTATTTCTTTTTCTCCGGTTGTAAACCTTGCTTTATTAGCTCAAAATGATATATAATTTACAAGTTACCCTTGCTTCATCTTGACTTAATCATTTTTTTCATCCGGGAACTATTGAGCTCTTTGTGTTTAGGAAATGGCTCTTAAATTTTTGTGTCTGTCACTGATAGGGCTTGAATAAACACAGTTCAATGCCTTTCACTTGATTGAAGAGTCCAATCGTTTACTTGTTAAGATTATGTTCCTTTTGTTATGGTCAAACTCCTTTTTTCAAATTGGAGAAATAGGGAGCCATTTTGAAGCCTAGTTTTGTCCTTTTCTGTTCTTTCTTGATCTTGTGCATACATGTGAATGAAAATGCATATTTTGTACATCATTATGTTTTTATTGAAGTCTCATCTGCAGTTTCATTCAAATGCTTTTAGGATTGACTTCTAACCTAGGTTAGAACTACTCTCCCAGTTCCCGTTGATTCAGGAATTACTGTCTAGAGATGTGATGACTAGGAAATAAATTGTGATTGGTAAATAATCATATACGATTGTTCAGGAGATTAAAAAGGTACATACTTGCATGTATGAGAATACAATCCAACGTAGGATATTGCTGATGCTTCATGCTTGTGCAGCATTGAGCCATCTTCAATGGATGAAGGTCACGAACAAGATATCGAAGAGCGAAGGCAGAAAGCAGCTTTTGTCCAACAGCTGATCCTGTCAACCATTTTCTGAGACCTATCCCCAAGTTCCTTGAAGCTCAGCAATTTCCAGAAGATGCAAACAAATTGCTTCACTCGACGATTGTGAACGACATGTTTTCAACTGGTGCTGGGTTTCCATGTGGTGCATGGTTTTAAGTTGCTAGAATAGTTTGTAATTTGTGCAGTCTAAATATTTGGTCTGGAAATGGCAAACTAATTGAAGGCAGTATGATAGTAAACATTGGTCTGGAGAATCAGCCTGTCCATGTATTAATGGGCAGGAGCAAACGTTCTGGTTATGGAGCTTATTAAATCTAAATTCCAGGCACAAATTTCATGCAAAAATGGACTTTTAGTTTTTGTACAAAACGATTAGATTTAGACTTTGGACAGAATCAGAAGAGCAACGCTGGTGGCTATTAAATTGGAGTTATCAACTTGTTAGACACTTGACTAGGATTGCTGCTATACGTTTGATGCTAACAAGTGACAAAATCGACTCTTTGCCTTTACCTATGAACATCCGAAGTGAAAAACAAGAAACTTTTCATGTTCTTGCAGACCTAATGATGCTAAATTTGGACACGGTTATTTACATGGGATTATTGGGACCAGCTCAAACTTTTAGATAAATTGAAGACTTCTACAGGCTGGTTCATTTCCACTTGTATTGAGGATATCTATTATCCTGGTTCAGTTCAATCAAAAGATGTTAGGTAAACCTTTTTTCGGCCCAGTTTATATTGGGCTTTAAGCCTATCGTGCTCTTTAGGCTTGTGTGCCAGTTGAACCTATGGCTTGTTGGGATTGTGGAGCTTGATTTATTCTTATGGCAATCCGATTTGATGACTTGATGTGATCAAGACTTGTCACGGTTTTTTTTGTGAATTTTCAATGAGACTTAGGCTATGGAGCTCAGATAAAAGGTTTACTCAACATTCGCACTACTGATCGATCAAGCGGAGTTTAGATAGAGAGTTCGCTTGACATTTACTCAACATGTCACTTAAGCGAACATCAAACATAGAGTTTGTTCGAAACTCATTCAAGCAAATAATGCAATAAATGAAGAATTAGAACTTTTGCTATGTATTCTCGTGTTTATTATGAATGACCATTTTGGATATAGTAGCTCCATAGAACATTTTGACATTGTTCAAGAGAATAAAATTACCAACAATTCCGTGATCGTTATCATATTACCGAATCACATAAATATTTATGTTGTGTCATTAATTTCTCATTTTATTTTATTTTCTTGCATTGTTTTCGCAACATGGGTTGCAGTCTTTAAAGCTGAGTTTCTTAAATGGCGAAAGCCGTTGTCAGGTGTCGCAAGTTTTGCAAAGCCAACTTGATCTTCCTGCTCTGGTTGGAGGTCGTTCAAGGATGGAGAAGGGTGGGCTTGCTTTACATACGGTGCAAATAAAATTTCTAAAAGATGTTTAGCAAATTCTACAAAATAAAATTTATAATTTATATAATTTTACATAGTTCTTTAAATTATAAAATTATTTTTATTGTAAAACAAATATGACATATCACACTAAAATATATTAATTTATATATTTTTAGAATTTCTTTGGAGAGCTATTACTTCTCAAATTCTGTTGCTGGACAGCCTTTGGAATTCGGTTTGCTATCATCTTAAAGAGTGTTATTATATGATTTTCTTTTAGAGCATTGGCATTGAATTAACCATTCCAATATTCAAAATTTGACTAATATGTAACTTTTTTACTTTTGGCTAATCACTCAAAACTTAAAGTCTACATCGGATTAACCATCACACTCTATAATAATAAAATATTATTATTTTTTATTATTTATATTTCTTTAATTATTTTTTATTTTTTAAATACTTTTTACTTTTATTTTCATAATCTCCAATAGCCCCCAACAATCATATTCATTTTCATCAATTGAATCCAACAATCTGTAAAATTAGCATCTCTAGGTGACAGATTTTGTAGATGTCAACAAAAAAATTATTATGCACATTCACAATCCCATATGCAGTCAACTAGAGAAACAGTTTTGGATGAATCCGTAGGCAGTCATGTGTAGGCAGCAGCAACAGATGTGTGCATAATAAAAAATGTGTGCATAACTTGGATGTATAAGAATATGAAAAAAAAGCATTAAGAAGCCCGTTAAAGCATTAAGAAAAGGGTATCAAGCTATGCATCCAAGTTAACAAGAACTTCTTCCTTGAAAGGGTTGAAAGAAGAATTGAGAGTTTATTTCGAAATTTTTTCTGGATGGTAAAAGAGTTGAAAAATGTTCCATTTGATTAGTTTGGAAAGAACGTTTGTCAACTCATTGATTGTGGTGGCTTGGGGATAAAAAAATTTAAGATTGTTTAATAGAACATTACTTGGGAAATGGTTTTGGAGATACCACTTGGAAAGTAATACCTTTTGGAAAAATGTTACTGATGTAAAATATGGTCGTTTATGAGAAGGTTGGTGTTCTAAAGATACTAGTGGTGCGTATGGGGTGAGTTTGTGGAAGTTCATTAGAAAAGGATGGGGATTTTTTCAAATAATATTAGATTGAAGGTGGGTGATGGGAAGATGATACTTTTCTGGCATGACTTGTGGTGTGGGGATTCTTCACTTAAGCTGGACTTTCCCTCTCTTTTCAAAATTGCAAGGGATCAAAATGCAGCTATAGGAAAGTCTTTCTGTTGCATTGACAATAATATTCAGTGGAATGTTGTCATTATCAAGGATGTTAATGACTGGGAAGTGGATGATGTTAAGGCTTTTCTAGAAAGACTTTACAGTTCAAAGTTGATGCTAGGTAGGGAGGACAACATGCTGTGGATTCCTACAGGAAATTCTAAGTTCTCAGTCTCCTCTTTTTACAGAAAATTAACCAGTCACAGGAATTGTGAATTTCTCTAGAAAAACATATGGAAAGTGAAAGTTTCTTCCAAGGTTGCTTTTTCTATGGAGTGGTATCCTTGGACAAAGTGTTGACAACTGAAAATCTTAGAAGGAGAGGTATGTACATTGTTGATTGGTGTGTCATGTGCAAGAAGGACAAAGAATCTGTTAATCACCTCTTTCTTCATTGTGAAGTTGCCAGGTTTTTGTGGAATGAGGTTTTGAATCGGACTGGTTTACTTTGGGTAATGTCCAAGGAAGTGGTGGATTTATTGATAGGGTGGAAGGGTTTGAAGGGTAGCAAGAATGTTGTTCATGTTTGGAAGATGATTCTTTCTTGTCTCATGTGGTGCCTATGGCTTGAAATGAATGGGAGATGCTTTGAAGACAAAGAACGTTCATTGGGAGACCTTAGGGATTTTTTCTTCAGTACTTGAGTTTGTGGGCTAAAGCTTTTGTAATGGAAGATAATTTCCAGAATCTGTTTTAGTTTTCCTTTCGATTTTGGAAAGTAGTAGGTATTTCCTTTAAATACTTCCTGTATATTTGGGCTTATGCCTATTTCTTGGGAATAAATCTTTTATTACATATAAAAAAACAGCAACAGCTTCCTCTTTATAAGCAACAGCAAAAACAGCGCAAAATCTGAAAAAAACACAAAATAGCAGCCAATAAAAAAGGTCTCATACTACCATAAACAGATTCTATAACAGGAATGACATTGAAGCTGTAAAAACATAGTAATCACAAAGGGTTCAAAGTGAGAAGTGTTCTTAAGCCAATAAAAATTGTGAGAAGTACAATGGAAATACAGTAATGAGCTGCAATGTGACGGTAATGAGCTGCCACAAAGAATCTGCACTTATATAAATGCCATTGAGAATCTTATATAATTCACATCTTTTATTAAATATATGGCATGAACATGGTAGATGTTCTGGCTTGAAAATACCACTCGATGCTCTTGATGCCAATATATCAGATTTAACAGTATAATATATTTTTAAATCACTGCACTTGAAAGTCTGGAAATGAAAAGAAGCATTCGCATCTATTTTATTGCAACCAACAAGAACAAGGCACTTAAAAGTTAGTGCTTGTATTTATTTGCTTGAAAGAGACATCACTTTTCAGACAGATAGCACTAGCATCAATTTTCAGTGCACTATATAGACAGATAGCACTATACAGGAATCTTTCTCAGTATACTATCTAGGTGTATGGTTCTTATATGGGTTGCTTGGTTGTAAATGATGACACTGTTTTGTTGTGATTAGGAGTACGTGCCAGTGCATGATGGAGCCATAGTCAAGGCAAGATGGGAGGTTGAGTTGCCACAACAGCAGCAGCAACAACAGGTGTGGGGTTCAATGCCACTACTAGGGAGACGGAGAAGAAACTTTCACAAACATACAAAAAAAATATTTTGGGCATTTTTGTATGTTTCTTAGAAAGAAAGGCTTATATCCTGGGTACTAAATATTTTTTTTTTTGTATGTTTCTTGGAAAGAAAGGCTTATATCCTGGGTACTTGGTTAAGTTTTAATCATTGTATTTTGAAGCTTGAATTGTGTACAAAGATTATATAGAACAAGAAGTAAGATCCAAAAACTAGCATGTAGAAGCAGACAGCTTTATTCTCTCCATTTGATGTTTATACGGAATATTTTCAGGCACTAGCATCAATTTTCAGACATCAATGGCACAAATATTTTCAGACATCAATGGCAAGAACAGAGATCCGCTATCTATTGCAAAATAACACAAACCAAATCTATTGCACAGTGAAACGAAAATAACACCAACGAAAATGGCTCAAAGCAACACCAACCCATAGCTCATTCATCTATTGCAAAAGGACAGAAACCAAAATACCTCATTCTTCTTTCCTAACCCAAAGAAACCCAAAGATCTGACCAAAATAAAACCCAACGCTAATTCTCTCCCACATTTAGATTTGACCAAAATAAAACCCAAAGAAACCCAAAAATGGAGGAGAAGAAATTTGCAATTGAAACCCAAAAATGGAGGAGAAGAAATTATAGAAATTTACCCTGTTGCTTCTGAAGACAGTTTCTGGAGAGAAGCTCCGAGGAGCTGCAGGAAAGAGCTGCCGACGACATTGTTTATGGCGACGGGCACTTGTCTTCGATGGAGTTGTTTATGGCAATGGGGAGGAGCTGGAGAGAAAAAAACAGAGGGAAGGGAGAGAGCGTCAAGCCGCGGGAAAGAAACGAGGGGTTTCAGGAAATAATATAAAAAAACAGATGACTTAGCTACAGTGCAAGTCATATATGACTTGAGAAATGAATTTACTGTAGCTAATCTGTTGGATAACTTTCATTTAGCTAATTCAGTGTGGCCTCAATTCTGGAGGAATTAGCTAAATTAATAGCTACACTGGCTTTTAGCCAAATGCCAGTGCTCTTAGTCTCTGATTAAAAGAAGGTGGGCCCAACCCTGGTCTCACTGCTAGTCGGTCAAATTCAAACCAGAATTGGCCTAAAGAATCTCAAATGTACACATGGTTATGGAGTACACATTTATATGCACATTCTTTACCTAATATTAGTTTATTTGCATTAGATTGTCCAAGAACCATGCCAGCATACACATTTCTTGAAACCTGCACACAAACACACAGGCCGTCTTCAATTTCATGGTTGAGTAAAGAACTCAAGAAACAAGCCACAGCCTTCCCACAGTCTTGAATACATCCCTCGCTTGAGACCTTGAGAGTCTGTAATGGCCGTTCAACTATGCTTCTCCAAAGCCTACCAATGTGAGAGCCTTCTTCAAACCTCACCAAAAACATTTCTTCCTTACATAACAGACTACATTTTCTTAAGACAAAAGCAAAAGTGTAACTAGTGCAATATGGAACCACAAAGAAACTCTTGAGGTCTTTGTAGTTATTGGCCATCAATTTTCCTATAGCAAAATGATATACAACTCTATAGCCTGTACATACATCATGAGCATGGTAACAACACTATTCTTCGAGAAGGTACCATTACTAATTTAGGAAAAAACATACTTACAAATGTTTCCAGACCAACTCTAAGTAGTGACACTTTCACGCAGTTAATATGGCAAACTGACCTTTTGCTCACTAAGTGGTACTTCAGGAGCAAATGAAACACATCTTCCGAGCAAGTGATCCTGTAGATTCAAGACAAACAGCAACGCAGAGCTCACATGCAACAATGGCACTTTGCTTGCATAGAGCATGACTGGGCAGAACCATCTCAGGTGTGGCTTATCCGGTTGTAGCTTCCAAAACAAAGTTGAAGGACAATAGGCGAGCCATAAAGAGAAGCAGCGTTTTTTAGAGGGTTCAATGAAAGATTGAGAGATGTATAATCTTCAATCAATATCAAGAAGTAGTAACAGCAACAATTCATTTTCATCCCCCATTATCAAGGTTGGAAATCAGCCTCAACTAAGAGAAGGGTGGCACAAAGCATCTGGCAATCAAAAGCAGATTCTGAAAATCATGTTATGTACTGTATCTGCCTCAATCCCGGCATTATAATACAAATGCAGGAGAAAATACAATGCCAGAAGGATTCAAATCTATGAAAATTCAACTGTAAAATGGACATCATTAGATTATAAACAATTCAAAAAAGGACCCATATCATTTCGTAAATGCAAACTATATTCCTAGCTCCCACTTATGTGCATTTCTCACTTCAGATCAGACATAATAGCAAGTACTTTTGGTAGCACACAAGATGAAGAAGAACAAAAAAAAGCAAAAGTAATATTTGATCATCACAAAAATGTTATCCATTGATGCTAGATATCAGCATAAAGCAAAAGAAGCACAAGCCTAGAAGATATATGACATGGGATAGATCAAAGTTCAGTAAAATGGAAAAACTAATTGCATAAATTTGAGGATAAGATGTCATTTTGCCACCACTGAAAAAAGTAACAGCATTTCCTATCAAGAATGCCAACGTCAAAAGCTTCCAAGTTTCACTCAATGATGGACTGGATAACACCAGCTCCAACAGTCTTCCCTCCTTCCCTGATAGCAAACCTCATTCCTTGTTCACATGCTACAGGCATTATGAGTTCCACAACCATCTTCACACGGTCGCCTGGCATGACCATCTTAGACTCCTCATCCTTATCATTCATAATTGAGGTCACCTTGCCCGTCACATCCGTAGTCCTCATGTAAAACTGTGGCCTATAACCCGCAAAAAAGGGCGAATGCCTACCACCCTCTTCCTTCTTCAACACATACACAATGGCAAGAAACTTAGTATGCGGGGTAATCGTGCCAGGCTTAGCCAAAACCATCCCTCTCTGTATATCAGCCTTCTGAACACCTCTAAGCAACAACCCCACGTTATCCCCGGCCAAAGCCTCATCAAGAATCTTCTGAAACATTTCCACACCAGTCACAGTAGTATTCCTAGTTTCCTTCAAACCCACAATCTCCACAGTTTCTCCAACCTTAACCGTACCCCTCTCGACACGGCCCGTGGCAACTGTTCCACGACCAGTAATTGAAAACACATCTTCAACAGCAAGCAAAAATGGGAGATCGGTTTGTCTCTGTGGGATTGGTATGTAACTATCCACAGAATCCATAAGTTCATAAATCTTATCAACCCATTGGTTGTCCCCGCGTTTCAGGCTAGGATTAGCCATTAAAGCCTCCAACGCTAACAAAGCGGAACCAGAAACAATGGGCACGTCATCCCCTGGGAATTCATAAGAGGAAAGCAATTCACGCACCTCCAATTCCACCAGCTGCAAGAGCTCCTCATCGTCGACCTGGTCCTGTTTGTTCAAGAACACGACCATGTTGGGCACACCCACTTGCTTAGCCAGCAGTATGTGCTCCTTCGTCTGTGGCATTGGGCCGTCAGCGCCGGAAACGACGAGAATCGCACCGTCCATCTGGGCGGCACCGGTAATCATATTCTTGACGTAATCAGCGTGGCCGGGGCAGTCCACGTGGGCGTAGTGGCGGTTCTCGGTCTCGTACTCGACGGTGGCAGTGTTGATAGTGATTCCACGAGCCCGTTCTTCTGGGGCGGCGTCAATCTCGTCGTACTTCTTGGGTGCGCTGCCACCCAAGGACGCCAAAGCCATGGTGAGCGCGGCGGTGAGGGTGGTCTTACCGTGGTCGACGTGGCCAATGGTGCCGATGTTGACGTGGGGCTTCTTGCGCTCGAATTTACCGCGGGCAGCTCGGACTGTGAAAAGGCGGCGGTGACGATTCGTCTTGGTGGTAGAAGAAGAGGGAGAGAGGTGGAGGATGGTAGAGGGATTGAGGAAGGAGGAGGAGAGTTGGGATATGGCGGTGGGTCTGGTCAGTTTGGAGGTGGATTTGGGGTAGAACGTGAGGGACGAAGTAGTTGGGGAGGGTGGGGAGGCATATGGGTAGGTGAGCTTGGAGGAAGCTGAGGCTGAAGCTGCTGCTGAGGAAATTGCAGCCATATCGAGAATGGCGCCGTTTGGGGAAGAGAGTGAAGAAGAAAGAAAGGGAACGGAGACTGGAGAATGTTATCTATTGGAAATTTGGAAGACGAAGGCGGTCCTCATATCATACTGAGGAGGGTTTATCCAGACATTGCCCAAGGTGAGTGCTTTGGGTCGGGATTCCTAGTAATTTTATTTTTATTTTTATCCATATAGATAAAACATATAAATTTTATCATATTTATTAATATTATTTAGATAATATTTAATACTATAAAATCTATAAATTTTGTGTATCTTTTCTTGAGTTGTAAAAATTATTTGCGAGAATCTTCAGCCTATTTTAAATGAACTAGTCTGGTAATTTATATCAAATGAAAAATGAAATTAGTTTTTGAGAAGTAATAAGAGTTTGTTTGGATGTAAGAAATTTTTTTTTTTTTTTTGAAAAGTTAAAAATTTTTTAAAGACTTTTAGAGAAATAAATTCTTTAGATTTTTTGTGGAAGTGATAGAATCCATTAAAAAAATGTTGTAAATTCAAAAAAACTTTAAAATATATGTTTATTGGAGTTTAAAATTGTGATGAGATCAATCAGGATTTCAGGACTTATATTCTCTGCCCTTTGTGGTTGAAGTCATTCACTAGTAAGTGAAAGCATGATTTAAGAGAGGCTGAGTCCCACTTCCTTGACTACAGGTGTGGGCAGTCATGGTTTTAGGAAACCAGTAATCTATCTTATTGTATTCAATAACACGTGATAATGTGATACATTTTACATATCTACTGCTTCAATAAAGATAAACAGAATTGAAACCAAGTAAATAAAAATGCATATCTACAAGTATACACTGAATGTTGATTACTCTTATCAAACCGATTTCTCTAGGCATACTCAAATACAGGGCTAATCTGAGCTGTCTCACCTCATCAGCATCACTATGTCAATGTGGATGGATCAATTCTTTGAGCTAGTCCATCGCAGTCACTCTTGAAAGTATACTTATTCAACAAAAATGATTCTCAGGCTTATAAGTTTGCACATCATCGTCTCTCAATACAGCACCAATACCCGTAGTTTTATTCGGCATTCCCCTTAAAACACAGTTGAAGTCTGTTTTCAGACGCATCCAGCAGAACGATCTTGACGAAAATCACATATTTGCATCTGAGTAATCATGATTCCTGAAGGATATTTGAGCTTCATGGAATATATAGTATCAACATGTGAAAGATGATTATACCTTCCAGACTATCTCCGGCCTTTCGGGTATATGTGTTCCTTTCTGTGAAAAATGAGTGGATTACCTAAACTTTCAATGAACGTCAAGCTGGGAAAGCGAGACAACACCACTCCCAATTTGTATAGGGCCTCAAATCTCTAAAATGCTAAGTTTAGCTGTGTGTAGCACTGTGCATTTCGTTTTTGGAAATTTTCTGCTTACACATATTCAAGACCTTTTGATAGATCTCTGGAGGAAATCCCTCCATAAGATTTGATGTGGCCAATTCATGCTGCCCCTTCAATTCATTTACCTCCCGTTGCTGCTGCTTTAACAGATTCTCAAGTCTTCCAGCAATTATCTTGACAGCTGCTGATTCAAAATAGTTCTCTTCAAATGGATAACCTCCATTGCTAGAATGTGAATCTGGATCTGCACCATTTTGCTTGCCCAATTGTAGGTCAACAAGTAAATTAGCTTCCTTCTCTTCACTATTATCATCCTCATCATCAGAAACACAGTCATCCTCGGGTTGTTCAAGTAAAGCACCAAAATTAGGATGGTCTCTGTCTTCATTAAGGTCAGGAGAGTTTTCATTATCGCCAGTCAAGCTACCTCCAGCAGAGACTGAATCAACCAGCAAAGACAAGTTTGAAGGGCCACACTGCACTGGAGAGGTTTCACTAGGTGCCTTGGGCGAGTCAGACCAATACTTACGGCCTGAAGGCAATCTTTCCAATGCAAAACCACTTGAAGAAGGGGTAGGCTCATTCATGAGGGAAGAAGCGTCATCCTTGGCTTCAGAGGTACAGATATCAGGACTTGCAACTTCTCCACCAGAACTATCTCCAGAGAGTTCTCTTGGTGTCCAATCTGGGATGTGTGACCGAATTTCTGAGTCAATCATTTCAGCAATTGCTGAAACATCTTGATCTGTGAGGTCCAACTCCTCAACCATTTCACTTGCAACAGCAATTGCAGTGTCTGCCTCAATATCGAACGGGAAGTGGATGTTGCGATAATGACCTGCTCCAATATTGAGAAATTCCAACTTAATCCCTGTAAATGCTAATGAAAGTATCTTTTTCTTTGTTTAAAATTTGAAGAATTAATAATAAACAAAGAGAAGGATAGACAACCTGAGGAGTCTGCTATTCGTAGTTTCAGAAATATCGTGTTCACATCTTTCCTCTGACCTTGAACTGTGAAGTCTCGACTTGTCTCCACAGCTGAATCCTTACCATCACTAACAATATCAGACTGACCATGATTGCCTTCTGTCTTTGACAAGTTAGAATGAGAGGAAAAACATAAAGGCCTTTGATCTCCATAGAAAATACTGAAACTTACCTGAATGATGGGTCTTGTGACGTAGAGAACGACCTATACTTTCATTATCCTCATCTGACTGGAGAAAAGGATCCATTAAAAGTTCCTTGGCAGACAAGCGTTCAGAAACATTTGCAATACATTTTTGTATAAATGCTCTAACTGCAGGGTCTTTTACTTTCGCCAATGATGCTGGCTTTATTCCCTAGAAAGAAAAAGAACTGACATGAAAAGTCTACACACCAAAAGTGAAGTTTAATGGCGTTACTAGCACTGAAATTCGAAAAACTGAGATTTGGGTTTCCAAACTCCAGTGCTTCAAGCCAGATTGCAAAATTTCACAAACATTTGCAGGTCCAAAAAATTAGAAATGTCAAATTGAAGTGCTGAGAAGATTTGAAACGATGACCCACATTATAACTATCTATATTTCAAGTCAAAGAATGTAAACATGGAGATGCCACTTTCTTGCTTTAGAATGGGAACCCGTACTAACATAGATATCTTGCAGAAGTTGAACTTTCTAGAGAAACTACGGAGTCCAAAGAATCTGATCACCATACTACTTAACCATTCCTTACAGGGCTTAGCTTTATCAAGACTACAATAGCTTTCGAATATGAAATGGTGAAACAAGTATTTTCTTAAGAAATTGCAATAGAATAGTAATTGAAATGAGCCAAAGATTGCCAAGGCCATACCGATGTCACTTTCTTGTATATTTGAGCCGCATTGGCACATTCGGCATATGGGTACTCGAAGGTCACCAACTCTATCAAACACATGCCAAAGGCATAAATGTCTACAAGCTCATTGTATTCCTCCTCGTAAAGCTCTGGTGCCATGAACTCCGGAGTCCCTGAAGTCAAAATAAAAGTAACGCCAATGCAATGGTAACTGGTAACAAAGTTCCCATAAAAAATATCATCTCAGACGGAAAACAATGACAATATACTAGAATCCTCACCAATGACACTATGAGCTGAACGAGCCTGGCGAAGAATTGCAGCCAGGCCTAAGTCACCAATTTTCACCTCACCTTGATTTCCATTGACAAATATGTTATCACACTTCAAATCTCGATGAATAACTGGCGGGTCATGACTGTGGAGGTACAGAAGGCCCTCAAGAATCTGCCTGGACCATTTCTTCAATGCTCTTATATCAACATATTTATGTTTTTTCCGGTACCTACACAATATCCAGTGACAGACGAAGCCCTTAACAAAAAGCCAAAAAAGAAAAAAGAAAAAAAAGAAAAGAAAAGAGATAAATGAAAACGAAAAACCTGATAATACTAGCCTAGCAGAATATAGAACTCACTGCCGTAATGTACCAGAGGTGAAAATCTCGGTAATGAAGTTAATATTCTCATTTTTGGTGTCGACCCACGAATTATAAAACTTAATTATGCTCTTATGCTTCAAAGTCTGGAGTAAATGAACTTCTGAATATAGACGCTCCAACTCTTCAGAGTTTCGCAATAGATCTGCCACCTTAACCTGATTCCAAGCTACTTCAATTCCCTCCCATTCATCAAATGCTCGATATCTGAAATTCCCACATTTTGATCAAGGACGCACAAATGTAGCCTTTACAATTCCAGTCTCAAAATCATTTTAGTCACAGTGCAGCAGGTGGAAACTTGTGATCTATAATAGTATAAACTCAGGATTAATATAGCGAATTGAACAAAAGGATACACTTTCTTGAAAGCACCTTTTCCTAGAACCTCTTTATACTGCAAAAAAAGAAAACAAACCACCAAAAATTCAAACAAAAGCACAACCATTAATAGACATAGCAATTATACATATATGTATATGAAACAAAGTTTTCTTTTTTAACTAACATTATCCAGCGTGTCATTAATGATAGAGACAAAAGAAAAGAGAAGGATTTACTATTTTCCTAATCTAAACTGAAAACCAACTGGAATCAGAATAAGAAGAAAACGAATAAAAATTAAATTACAAGCAGAAGATGAGAATTTCGGATGGAAAGTAGACGACTTTGTCGTTGAACTGACCCGACCATATCGACTAGTGGGATCAACCTCAACGAACTCGATGTCGGAATTGTCCCGGTCCTGTTCGAACAAATAGTCCAGTGGCATTTCTCGTATCTAATATCCGAGCACACGCAAAACTTAATCCCACCAAAATCTCAGATCAAATTCAGAAACCACACATCGAATTCGGAACGAGCCGAGTCGAATCCGGACCGGCGAAAGAGAAGCGGGATTGGGAGATTCAAACGATACCCAGAAACCAAAAGAGACTCCTATGGGTCCTGAGAATAAATCAGAGGAAGAATAAGAGAAGCAGCAGCTTGTGAGAGAGAGGAATTTCGTGAAGGCGAATCGGCTTGAATGGCTGAGCGTATCGAACTGCTCTGTATGAACTCGTTTTTGTTTATCTGATTTTTGTTTTCGTGTGTTTAAAAGGTCAGCCTTGGGGCTTAATGGAATGGGGTGCGAGGGTGGGACCGACAGCAGCCGGCCGGTCTCCACCATCGGTGATTTCAATGGCGTGGCATCATCTTATTATGTTTCAAATCTTTTAAAATCTAATTCAATAGCTTCACTCTCTTTCGCATTCATTGTGCATGAAGTGTCTCTTCCTTTTTAGTAATATTTGTACAAATTAGAATAAAATATTATTTTTTAATATTATTTTATTCTAAAATTTTAAAAAACTAAATTATTTATTATATTTTATATAAAAATTTAATAAAATTATAATGAATAGATAAGATAAAATAAAATGAGTTAAGAGATTTTTTGTATCTAAACAATTCTTAAAAAAGAGTAAACACTATGTGCACTATGACCATGAATGAGAGTGAAACTCTTGGAATTGTAATGGTTACACATAAGAGATGAGATAAAAGTTGAAAGTTGAATAAAATATTATTAGAATATAATTTTTTAAGATTATTTTTATCTTAAGATTTGAAAAAATTGAATTGTTTATAATGTTTTGTGTGTGAGTTTAAGAAATTTGTAATAATTAAATGAAATAAAATGAGATGATTTGTATAACAATACGAGGGTTTAGACTTATACTATTATTTTTTTAATAATTTGTGAATAGCTTGGTAAAAAGTCTCTAATCTCATATAATTTATGAAGGAATTTCCCCAACTTGATAGCACCTATTTAAATTTAGAGAAAATAGACCATCAAGCCTTTACTATTCGAGTCAAATTTAAGAATAATGTATGAGTTTAATAATTTTATGAAATATCAAAATAAGCAAATATTAAAAGCTTATATAAAAAATCTGATTTTCTGAAAAAATAAATATATTATAATAGTGTTTCCATTAATGAATCGTGTGATGATGATGGGATAAGTTATTCAAAACTCACAAGTTGGCGAAGAAGGTCTGGTCAATTGGTGTAATCAATACTTCAAAAAGTTTCGAAACCCTTATCTTGATTTCAAGTTTGATTGCTTGTGTATTTATTTAGAAAAAAAATTAATTATTATCTTTTTAATTATTGCCTTTTTATTGTTTTCTTTTAAATGTGTTAAAAATGATTACTTTTTATTTTCAGATATTTAATATTATATCATGAAATATAAAATGATAAAAGAATATACACAAAAATACATGTCAATTAATATAAATGAGAAAAAAAAAAAAGCAGTAACGATTTTTTTTAAAAAAAAATAACACTTTTCTAAGAATTTAACATTTTCAAGAGATGATCAAAATATGGTAATAAAAAAATAATGAATTATACTTTAAAATAAAGCCTCATCGGTATTTAGCATGTATAATCAGATGAAACCTTAAAACAAGCAATTAAGCTAAATAGGTTGGATTTTGATGCCCTAATTTCTTAAATCCACCATTTTTTAGATTTTTTTATTTTATTTATAAGTCGGCGTAGATTTAATTTGTAAGAAACAATATATAGGATTTAAATTCGATCTCTTAAAACTAGATCAGTGGTGATATGCAAATATGATTTTTTAAAAAATATATTTTTACTTTATTATTATTATTATTATTTTATTTTTAATCAAAGAATAGTTTCATTTCATCAAGAACAATAGAACACAGAGCTTAGAATAGAAACTGGTCCCTCATCTATCTTTCCAAGCTTATAATGAGCAATGGTGTTCCCTTCCCCTCAAATAAACTGGATCTTCCAGAGTGGCCATTTTCGGATAAGATATCTTATAACATCCTTGATGACTTGACCATAACTTGTCCAATTTTCTGAAGAGCTATTTATGTCATTTATTAAAGCCGCTAGAGCATCGCCTTCGAAGATGGCCGAAGAAAATCTCATTTCTTGGCATACTTCGACCAAAATTTATGGAAAATTCAAAATAGTCCAAGATTCTAAGATTTTATTGGATATAATTTTATAAATATAGAAAATGGCCCTCCTAAAAAATTTATAATCCTCATATACTTCTAAAAAATTTCTAGAATTTTAATATACTTATAAATGTGATCTCTCTCTAGTTTTTTTTCTTATAGTTCCTAAATTTTGTATAATTTCTATATAATATCTATTTTCAAGGGATGTGGTGGTGGTCTCAACAAAATTAAATTAAAATTAATAAGAGAAATAATAAACTTATTAATATGGATCCCAAATTTTTTTGTTATACAATAATAGACTTCTTGCTTATTCAACTACTGGCCTGAAGCTAATTTCCCATATGATTCAAGCACTTCTTGTACTCTATTCCACTCATTATATATAATTATAAGAAAAATAGACTTTCGTGATCAATTTATTGTAACTAAAAGACTATTCACAACCAATTTTAGTTACAAATAATTATTTTGCTGGAATTAACTGGTCGCAAATAAGTAATTTTCTTGTAGTTTCAGTCACTTTTGATTTACCAAAGATAATGCAATCATCTGCAAACGACATGTGACTTATTCTTGTGTCTCTCCTTGTTGATGCTACACCCCTTAAGTCACCATTTCTTACCGGTGAATTGATTTATACCTCAAATGATCTTCATTTATACCTCGTAAAGTATTTTTTTTAATTTGTTTTAAAACAAATATAACATGTTTAAAAGTGCTTTATATATATAGTTGCCAAACAATAAATAATTTTTTAATAATAATAAGTTATAAGTTATAAGTCTTAAAAATATAAGTTATATTTTTTACTGTAATCTTAAACATATATATATATATATACACGTGCATGTATGTGTGTGTGTGTGTATATATATATATATATATATATATGTGTGTGTGTGTGTTAGTATGAATTATTTTTTTGACAATTCAAGTACTACACGTGTCATGACCCAACCAGTCTAGAGATCATTAACCAGCCCTAACAGCAGTACCTTCAACGCCAACCATTCAAGACATGACCAACTAAGTCAAATTCACGTTATGCATGCAGTAAAGATTTGTAGGAGGAGGAGTCCAATCGTTCTAGACAAAAGATAATGTTCATCGGAACAATGAATCGCATATTAATCCGTAATTTGTTTTATAGAAAGAGGCCAGAGAGGCCTGCAGCCACGCATGATCATCGATGATCTGCATCATGTATGCATGGCATGCATACCCATTTCTGCACTAAATCCGTACCTTTTGCTACCCAATATCATTCTTAATTTCTTATCACAGATATATTCTTCAACCATGCACCAAAGGCTTAATTCCAAAGATCGATCAAGAAAATGAAAATACGATAAATTCTAAGAAAAAACTACTTAATTCAGAGGCTGATGATCATGATCATGATCATGATGAGCTGCAAGTCTGATATTCAAAGGTAACCGGTCATATTCTCAATATTGCGTATAAAAACTATGTACGTACTAAGTGGGGGCGGGCATGCATATATATAATATATAATATATAATATATATGTCAAGTTTCTACGCATTAATTTGTTTTTTAATTTTTCTTTTCCAAATCACTTTTGCAAATCCATTCAAACTTATTGCCAAACAGTTCCTTTTCATGTGGATAAAACTTTGACTCTGATTTTTCATGAACATAAGTGTATTTTCCAAAATGCATTGGGTAACCCTATCGACCTAGCTCGCTCTTTATAACATGATACCTATTCCAATTGCAAGCTAGCTAGCTAGGTTAAACCCGGCCATGAACAACAACCACCGAGTTGCATTTCTTCTTCTTCGTATCTAAACTTGAATTGAAGAAAAGAGCAATGAAAAATAGTTGACAACTCAAATTAGGAAAATCGACAATAATTATAAGATCTCGACACTATTTTTGAGCTTTAATTAATGCTATATACTTACATGAAATGAGTTGCAAAATCATTTAATAATCACAGTAAAACCACAACGAAAAGTTTTGGTGCAAATTAATTGCAACTTGCAAATTTCAATACACTAATCATGCATGTAACCCCACTCATGCGGCCTTAACAAAGAAATTCAACGAATTATAATGATCTATCGCCCGATATATGATCAGTATCTATATATCACTTATATCTTTGCTCGCTCTTGATCCTCCTATATATATATATATATGCTAAGAACAATCGACCATCAGCAAAGCAAAGGACCCCAGGGCAACAAGTACAGGTCAGACGTCCACTTAATATTTGGTGCAGAAAACAGGGTTCTGCTTCTGCATGCTTTAGAAAGAGAATTAAGATCATATGCACATCATGTCCATATCAAATTGCAGCCTCAAGCTTATTAGCCTGATTAGTCGACCAATGAAACTATGAGTAGATACTATACCTGTAACAACTCTCTTCAAATAGGCTTTCTACTTTATCATGTCTGCACTAAACAACATGTTTGGTGACACATCTGTAAATTAACTAACTTTGAACATGATCACATGAAATTTAACAATTTTGCACTGTATCTGTCTCTTCGGAAACCTAGCCTCATCTCTTTCAACCATCTCAACATTTTTTTTTTTTTATAAGTAAAAGATAAATATTACTGATATGAATGAAATAGGTATAACTCGTGTACACAGAAAGTATACAACAGAACGCCCAAATACATTCTAAGAGTGATAAATTAAAGACAAGAAATTATGAACATTATCTCCATTTAGTACAATAGCGAAAAATCAAAACAGTAAAATGTGCGTTCCTCAACATTAATATGGAAACACCAAGAAAATATATATACCAAGAAAATTAGTACAGAAGTTAAAAGAGATATATATTCCAGCTTATCAAAGCAAGCCAGCCCCACCATTTTTTTTTTCTGGTACATTAATTATTTGATCTCCCACTACCTATCAATCTGCTATATGATAATATTGCTTCTTAGATGAGTTCATTTTGTCCCTCAAACAGTAAAGCTTGGCCCTCCTCACTTTCTAATTGGAGTACATGATGCAGTGCTTTTATGTTGGTTGAATATATATCTGCAAAGCATTATATATCACCCTATCCTTTGGCCATTATTTGGAGACAGACAGGCATTATTAATTTAAAATACTAAAGATTTAAGATTAAATTATTATATTGAAAATAGACTTGTATTGATCAATATTTGGAGGTTCCGTCCTCTTTTTAAAAAAAAAAAAATATATTACAAAGTAGATATAAATTACAAAAGAAAAGACACAAAATAATTACTATTTTTTTTTTAAATATATTTCTATTTTCAACTCGATCAACTATCAAAATGGAACTGATCAATGTTTTCATCTTAGATTCTGAAAACCCTGATCAATGAGTGAGTTTTTTTATAAATTTCACAACAGTTTCTAGCTCTTGTTTGTATCCAACATCAATCAAAGAGCTGTGATCAGTTAGAAACTGATCATCTATGTCACATAAATTATCATAAGAAAAATGATCAAGTTTTTGAGATCAATTATTGAGTTTCCAAAGTCAACAAATAAAATATAATTTGGGCTCTACAAGAAAATAGTTATCAAGATTCATGGATCAACTTTTGGAAAAGAGAAATTTTTAACGAGAGAATTAAAACTTTAAAAAGTATCGTCAATTTAATTAACTAATTTAGTAAAAAGATAGCCACCAGTACCCAAGATAATTTTCTCTCGAAGTCTAATTAATTGAAGATCATTAATTACAAGTAAATGCTTAATTTCACTGTCTCGTATTTTTCTCTGTCCCCCTATGCTGCTTATATATACATTAATTGTGCATATGTTTTCTTCTTGATCTTGATCTTCTCCTCGCTTTTTTTCTTCTGGTTTTGTTTTTTGTTTTTTTTTTTTTGTTTTATATATATATATATATATATATATATAATTTCCTGAGAGCTAGCTAAGAGTACCTATAATACAGAATTAATCTCCTATTTTAGAAAGTTTTAATTAGATATATACATCATAATGCCATGCTACTGCTCCGGGATTATATATATATATATAATATATATATGTAATTTATTACGTACACGTACACTTAATTATTACTAAAAATGACTGTTTTCACCATATATCGATCAATTGTTGATTTAATGAAAAACATGCTGCATGCCTCTCATGTGGAAGGCCGTAACCAGTCAAATTGAAGGGCAATATTTATAGTTTCATGTGATCAACCACACCAATTAACGGTGCACCTTAGTGGATCGATTTACATTCTCTCTGCATGGTGATGGTTTTCATAGGAGATATTGGTTGAGTACTAAGTGTCAAGAGACACAGCTCATGTTTAACAACTGATCAATGATCAAAAGGTTGTGTTTCTTGTCATCTATTGCTTGTAGTACTCTATAAATATATCAATCTGTGGGACAAACACCCTAACGAAATTGTCACATTCAAAACATACACCAACAATATTTAGTTAAAAAGAGATCAACAAGCTAGGAATTAGTCCGAAATACTTCTAATGAGTACTAGTACTAGTACTAGCGGAAATAGAGATTGATCAACTTAGACCCCAGCCACTAGACTCCTCGCAGCTTTGAATCATGTAGTACTACTAATATTAAACCATCATATATATTGATATTGATTGCTTGCATGCATGCATCCTGCTATAACAATGCCTAATTTCCAGAAATATTCATTAATCAGAATCTGCCTAGTTTTTTTCACAACACATCTCATTCCATTTTATCTAATCATTCTAACTTTTCTGAATTTTTACACAAAATAAAATAAACAATTCAACTTTTTTAAATTTTAAAACAATAATAATATTAAGAAAATATATTCGAACAATATTTTATTCAATTTTTAACTTTTATCTTAACTCATCTCATTTCATCTACAAAAATAAATGATGCCTAGTCTCAGGAACATACGTACTTAGTTTCCTTCCCATATTGAGAAAATTGTATAATGAGCAGATTAACTAATTAATTTCCTTCACAAAACCCTGATCATTCTCTAGCCAATTACGTAAAACCATATTATATATATAAGTAATGTTATACATCACATTCTCATTCTATTTTGATAATACTAAATAGTATGTAACTCATTTATCACCATTAGATGATAAAAAAACATGTAATAAATGATCATTTAATGGTGATAAATATGTCACATCTTACTTAATAAAATAGTAGTATAGTGTATAGAATTTTCTTACATATAAACATCATATATCCTCTATTAAAGAGGTTATTATCGATTATATATATATACATATATATATATATATATATATATATACACGAGAAATTCTTGGTATGAGCCAGTTGTTGGGCGCACATCCCACATCCCATGTGGTAGAACCGAGTTCCCCACAACCCCACCCCCCGGGGCGCGGGGGTTTTCCATAATTGCCCAAAACATGGTCACTGAGGGTGAGGTTGAAGTCGGCCATGATTTCCCAGAACAATAACTCGGCCATGATGATGGGGAGGGTGAGGTTGAAGTCGGTCGTGATTGCCCAGAACAAGAACTCGATCGAATGGTTTCGATCGACGGGAAGAGAAAAAAAATAAAAAAGGGAAGAAAAAAAAAAACCCACACTTGATGTGTGGGGTGTGGGATGCTGCTGATCCATAGAAGAACTCAGGATTAATGGCAATGCACGCATGAGATCAGAGCGCCTATGAAATTTGCTGCTGCTGCATGCATGCGTCGAGCCACATGCATCATGATCAGAGACTGACAAAGAAGATAATTAATACTGTGAAGCTCTTAATAATTTGTACTCTCCATCTGAGAGAAAACAATACCTAATAATTAATGGACAATGCTACCTCCACCGCTCGGAGTTACGATTAAGGTATAATTGATTTTTTTTTATTTTTTTATATGTATTTTTTAAGATTTTAAAATATTTTTTAAAAAATAAAAAAATGAAATTAATAATATTTTCTTAATCATAAAATAAAAATTAAAAATTTAACGATAATACCAAGTGGTAAAAACTAGTGATAGTATAATTTTCTTTAAAAGATGACAAAAAAATAAGGCACAACAGCCACTGTTGGTAGTTTTTAGTGTGTTTTTTTTTCTTTTTTTTATATGTATATTTTTAATACTTTTAAATATTTTTTTTATAAAAAATTCATAATATTATTAAAAAATATTCTTTAATCACGAAGTTAAAAAAATAAAAAAATAAAAATAAAAATAAAAAGAAATGGCGAGCGGTGAGCCTAGCATTATTCAATAACTAATTATCTAGATTTTGTTATGAACATTCCACCACCTGGTTCAAAGTATGAGTAGTGCTAGAGAGCAGCCACTATAGTTGTGCACACATTGCACACTACATGGCTGCTTCTCATCCTCTTGTTTTTTTTTCCCAAACGTAGACAGCTTCTCATCTGGGATTCCATCGTCTCTCTCATCAACTCTCTCTCTCTTCTCTCTCTCATCAGCGTCTCTCTCTTCTCGACTCTCTCTCATTAGCTCTTTCGCTCTCCTCAACTCTCTCTCTCATCATCGCTCTCTCTCCTCGACTCTCTCTCTCATCCCTCATCGACTCTCTCTCATCGTCTTTCTCTCTCATCTCGGTCTCTCTCTCATTTCTGCTCTTTCTCATCAACTCTCTCTCATTCTTCTCTAATTTTAAATTTATGAGATGTGTGATGTAAATAATACCACATAATAAATACAAAAATAGCTGCTCTTAAAAGTGGATGCTGCTAATAATATTCCTCAAAGTATATATATAGCAAGGAAACACTGGCTGCTTTTATTGCAGCCTAGCTAGTAGCTAGGGCCCAAGTACTCCAAGTAGCTCAAGCCCATGCATCAAGATGATCATAAAATAAAACATTTAATAAGGAAAATTCAAGTGATAATTAGTTGAATATTGATAAACACCAGCTGGTCAAAGTGTTCGAAACCTCAGATGATTTATGCATTAATATCTTTGAAGTCATGGTCCTGTAATTACCCGCGGATGCGTGTGATCAGCGGGAATACTTTACGTGTCTAACCCAAAAAGGTGGCCGGGTCGATATAGATATAAAAATATTATATAACAATAAATCTATAGACTGACATTTTATAAGATCTGTTAAATATATTTACGATGAAGTTAAATTTACAAATATCTCACGTATCATATTAGTTTGTAATTTACTTTTATATAATTTTTTTATAGTTAAAATATTTCCCGCTTCGATAACCTTCTCCAAATGCTTGAAGGGTTTCTACCCTTGGCACTTCAGTATTTGACAAAACAATTAGCACCAAAGCTACTATATATTTTGAGTAATGCTAGCGAATACTTATCATTTTATGATATGATATTAAATAATTAGAGAATATTTATTATATTTTATTTGTAAACTTATCATTTAATGCCATATAAAAAAAAGTTAAGAGGATGATGATAAAAATAATGATAAATAAATTTTTTCATTCTATAATATATTTATGGAGTTTTGCTACTTATTGTGAGATAAAAATATATAATAATAATAATAAATTTTAAAAAAAAACATATATGTTTGTGTGCAACTTGATGTGATAAACTTGCATATCAAGAATGTGTTTGATTGGTAGCATTTTAATAATTTGTAAAGAAAAACTTTTATTATATTCATAATCTCTTTCAAGGACAAACCATGATTTAAGCTAGAGTATGATATCCTAATTTTTATTTAAAAAAAAATACTCTAACTATAAGGTAATTATATAAAAATAATTTCACAAACTGATGTAGCTTAATGTCATTTGTTAAATTTTAAAAATATTTTTATTATAAAAAAGATCTGAAAATTATTCAAAAATTAATTTTTGTGTAACCACTTTATAACTGTAGGACTCCTCTTAAAAAAATTCGTCTTTTTATCTCTAGAACAATCGAGTTTCTGACGTAAAAATGCAACATTTTTATTCCCCCAATAGATAATTAATATACATTCGACGAAATTAAAAACTTAGAAATGAATTAATTTATTATTATATATAAATAGTAAAATAATGATCTCCTTATAATTAACTATGATTATTTAACATTAAATCATTTAAGAAAAAAAACTATGATTATTTAAATGAAAAAAACATATAATAATTTCTTTGCTACTGATTCTTTGGCCAAATAACACGGCCTCCGTCCATTTATTATCAAAAGTTTTTTGTTAATTAATAACGTTTTTGTTGCTGTTACTATTAAATAATGAAAATAATATTATAATATCCACGCATCTCATGTCATGTGTTTCTGTCACATATTTTAATTGGTACCAATATTTAAATATTCTTTTATTCTTTTTGGAGTTTAAAAACTATATTGTCATCGACCTATTGTCTATACCGTTCGTCTTTGTCAATGATCTCTTAAAATCTTTTTCTTTTTAACGAACATTTTTCTAAATTATCTTCTGATATCTATATATTCAGATTATAAACCTCATGTAAATTAATTACTATATATTCTAATTCTCTAATTCACCCAAAAACACAATATATACATAAATCATATATATAGTACGCCTATTAAAATTATAAATTATTAAAAAACACACCAAAAGATCAAGTTTTGATGCCCACAATTTCCTGAATTATTACTTGTAAGGCTCAGTTTTTTTTTCTTTCTTCTTATTTGTGAAGCCCGGATTGTGCTCGAGGGCCCGGCCCATTTCCTTGGAGGAGTGCGAACGGCGCCGTTTTGGAGGTAAGTTTCCCTCTTCCTCAGGACCTCAACTCCCCGATTCCTTCTCCCCCTCTTTCTCTTTCGGTTTCTTCTGGCTTTCCCCCGTGTCCTTCTCTTTCCCGTAACCCACTCCCCCTTCCCGAGTCCCTCTCTTCTCTTCGTTGAGTCTGTTTGTGAGTCCGAAAGTCATGCCCTAATTTTCCTACACATTTCTCCCATTCGGTATTTCCCTCACGCGTCCCTCCATTTTTGCAGAGTCTGTGCGTCTCTCTCCCTCTCGCGTACCTCTATTTTCTGCAGTTAGATTTTTCTCTCTTCAGACGCGGCTCTCCCTCTTTCCACTTGGTAATTTTTCTGCCTACAGGTTTCTCTTTCTCCCTCTCTTTTATTCTTCATGTTAGACCTTGAACTCGACCCTCTCAGCTGACCCTCTCTGTTTCATCACTTGCAGACTTTGTTGTTGCTTGTGGTTTCTGGTTCGTGGGTCTTCGGTTTTGGCTTTTCGTGTAACCAGTGAAGCCATTACGGGAGAATTTAACTTTCACTGGTAAGCCATTCTCGTTCTCGGTCTCATACGCACGCACACACACTTTCACTTCAAGTCAGTTTATTTCACTTCAATGAAATATTTGGAAGTGTAGTTCGTGAGTTCTCGGACATTTTTTGTGAGTAAGCAAACACTTTGTGTTGGAATGGTCTTAGAATTGTGGATTATTTTGGGTTGGTCGAGCAGTAAACTGAGTGATACTTGGGATTGATTAGGGGCTGTTTTTGTACTGTTCGGGTTTCTATACGACCGTTTGGAGTGGAGGTTAAATTATTTGGAGTTACATTGTTGTTGTAATTTTGGTTGAGTTGTGATGATTGCTTGGAATTAGGGGCCATTGAAGTGGGGTTGATATTTTGATTGTTTGTGTTTGACGTTGACTTTGGTGGGTGTTTTGGTAAATATTAAAATTAGAATATGGTATTTTGGGTTGAAATGCGGGCTGTCCAGATTACTATATGGTTGTATTAGTGAGTTGTTTTTGCTATATTATGGGTTGAGATTATGAGTTTTAATTATTAGATGGATGTTATGTCAATTGTCGTTTAATACTCAGTATATATATTTTTTCTATCGATAGGTGACGAGATTTTTAGAGGTCGAATTCAAGACATAGATAATACGCTACAGGAGTTAGGTAAGCGGGGTTCCTATGCTAGGTTTTATACAAGTTAATAAGACTGAGGTTGATTTTATGAAAACTTGCATGTTTTGTGATGAAATGAGAACTTGGGAAAAACCAACTTCGTTCACTTATTTTGCATTACTCATGAAATCTATATGAAAAAAAAAATGTTTCTAACATGCATTGTGTAGACATGAGCTATATTTTATCATGCTGTTTTTGAAATCTGAAAAAGAACGATATTGAGAATCTAAAAAATTGTGCATTTATTTAGAAAGATGTTCTGACTTTTGTTTTCAGTTTGTGAGAATGATCTGAATATGTTTTGGTACTCTATTTTGTTTTGATATGGCATCTGAAAACATTTGGCATGGTGTACTGATTTTGTATCTGACTCAGTCTCTGCTCTGCTCTGTTATGCTCTGCTCTGTTTGGGTTGGTACCAATTTCTCTGTCTCTAAGTGCACCCACTTTGGAAACAAAGTGGTTTTATTGTGGTATTTCCTATGTGCACACTCGGGGCTCCGAGAAGAATAAAGGAGAGATTTCACCTCTGTCTCTATCTGGTTTGGACACCGGATTTAGCACAATCCTACCACAGGGGTTAAATATGGACTCTGCTCTGTGTGATGCTCTGTTTTGATGTGATGATGATACTCAGTTTATGTTATGCCAAAGTATTATAGGTTTTATTTGTCTTAAAACTATCGCTTTGTTACTTTTGAAAACATGTTTTGTTTTACGTGATAACTCTGTAAATTATTTGGTTCTGCATATTACACTTTGTAAATACTCATGTTTGCACGCTAACATATGTCTCCTGCTTATTGAGTTGTTGATAACTCACCCCACATTTCTTCATAATATTTTCAGATGATGTGGATAGTCCAACTGAGGACCGGGATTAGTTTGGTGGGCATGATTAAGCTGAGGAGGGGATGTTAAGAGAATGAATTCTGATGTCCTTCAGATTTAATGTCTCTTAGATTTAATTTTATCGTGGGTTTAGTGAGACTTGTTAAGTTATCAGTTTGGTTTGTTATGACTACCGAGAGGTTGTGGACTCCTTAGTTTATTTTTGTTCTGTTGCGATAATGACTTTATGGAGTTTTCAAGGTGTTTATTTAGAAGACTTGAGTTTGAGTTTTGATAATAAAGTTTTGTTGGAGATTTATTTTAGTTGTGTTGGGAAATGTGTTTACAAGTGACATGTAGTAATTCTCCAAGCCACCCGGATTTGAGGCGTTCCATTACTAAAGGAAACTAAATGATTTGGAACTAATATAACTGTTGGGAATAACTGTAGATCTAAGACTAACTCGAAGTATAGTAGCGAAATTAAACAAAAGAAATTGATGACAATCACACAGAAAGAACACCAAGAATTAAGTGGTTCGACTCAAAATGAGCCTACGTCCACTGGTGGGGTCGGTATCGAAGATTTCACTATCAACAGAGATGGAGTACAGATGAATACAACAAAACTTCACAAGGAAGTTATCTCTCAAACTCACTCTAGACTTCTCTCTCAAGAAAACACTTAAAACAAGAGAAAAATGATTTCTGAAGTCTGTGGAAGAAGTGGGCGCCGTTTGGTATTTATAGGAAAAGTGAGAATTCACTTTTGTGAACATTGGCTCGAGTGAACGTCGAGCGAGTGTCGAGCGAGCGTAGGTTTTCTGCACTTCGCTCAAGCCAACAATTGAGCGAGAGTCGAGCGAAGCTCTCTGCCTGAACTCGCTCGAGCTGGGTGTCGAGCGAGGGTCGAGCGAAGCTCTCTGACTTGGATATTGCTCGAGCTGCATGTCGAGCGAGGGTCGAGCGAAGCTCTCTGCCTGAATTCGCTCGAGCTGAGTGTCGAGCGAATGTCGAGCGAAGCTCTCTGTCTGACTTCTCTCGAGCTGAGTGTCGAGCGAATGTCGAGCGAAGCTCTCTGTCTGACTTCGCTCGAGCCGAGTGAACCTCCGCTCGAGCGAACCTACGACACATGCACTGTTCAATCTGAATTCAAGCCACCTCTTAACAAATCTCCACCTTGGCTTGAACTCTGCCAATTTCAACATAAAAAACCTCTGACCACAAAACCAATCCCTACCACCAAATCCCTTACGGGAATAACAAAATACGAACACCAATCAAGTCCAAACAAAGTTTGAACTTGTATACTGCAACTGGTTTAGTCATCATATCTGCTGGATTCTCTGTAGTAGCAATCTTTAGAATCTGTATAGCACCCTCTATAACAATCTCTCTGAGAAAATGGTACCTGACATCAATGTGCTTCATTCTCTCATGATACATTTGATTTTTGGTCAAATGTATTGCACTCTGACTGTCACAGAATACTGAGATCCCATCTTGCTGTAAACCCAAATCATTGACCAAGCCTTTCAACCAAATGGCCTCCTTAACAGCCTCTGCTGCTGCCATGTACTCTGCCTCGGTAGTTGATAAAGCAACAGTGGATTGCAATGTTGCTTTCCAACTAATAGCTGACCCACACAGAGTGAAAACATAACCTGTCAATGATCTTCTCTTATCTAAGTCTCCAGCATAATCAGAATCAACAAAACCAGTAACTTTGGAACTGAGATCGACATCTCTATCAAATATTAACCCAAAGTTCAGGGTTCCCCTCAGATATCTGAGTATCCATTTCACAGCCTGCCAATGAGTCTTACCCGGATTAGCCATATACCTGCTAACTACGCTCACGGCCTGTGAAATGTCTGGGCGGGTGCAAATCATTGCATACATGATGCTGCCAACTGCACTTGAATAAGGAACACTAGCCATGAACAGTTCCTCTTCATCTGTCTGAGGAGATAGGCTAGCTGAAAGCTTAAAGTGCGTAGCAAGTGGTATACTTACTGATTTGGAATCAAACATCCCAAATCTCTGAAGCACTTTCTCAATGTACTTTCCCTGGGACAAGTACAACTTTCCAACTTTCCTATCTCTGAAAATTTCCATTCCCAACATCTTCTTCGCAGCACCTAAGTCTTTCATTTCAAACTCATTTCTGAGTTGGGTCTTTAACAAACCTATGTCAGATATGCTTCTAGCAGCAATAAGCATATCATCAACATATAATAGCAAATAAATGAAAAACTTATCAGATAATTCCTTATGATAAACACAATTATCATAGTTACTTCTCAAATAACCATGATCAATTATAAAAGAATCAAACCGCTTATACCATTGCCTTGGCGACTGCTTCAAACCATATAAAGATTTCTTCAATCTGCACATATGATCTTCCTTGTTTTCAACAATGAATCCCTCTGGCTGATGCATATAAATGGTCTCTTCAAGTTCACCATGTAGGAACGCTGTTTTAACATCAAGTTGCTGCAGCTCTAAGTCATACAATGCTACTAAAGCAAGTAGTAATCTGATCGAACTGTGTTTCATCACTGGAGAGAAGACTTCATTGAAGTCGATGCCTTCTCTCTGACTGAAGCCCTTAGCAACTAAGCATGCCTTGTATCTTGCATCCGTATCACCCTGGATTCCCTCTTTTCTTTTGAAGACCCATTTGCAGCCAACAATCTTCACCTTCTTTGGCAACAGAACCAAATCCCATGTTTGGTTTTTGTGAAGAGACTCAATCTCTTCAGTCATAGCTGCGCACCACTGTGCAGATTCTGCGCTCTTGACAGCTTCTGAATAACTGGAAGGCTCCTGACCAACAAAATTATCTGTTGTAGTAAGAGCATACATCACCATATCTGCATGAGCATATCTCTGAGGTGGTCTAATCTGCCTCCTCTGTCTACCAGTCGCTATATTGTAGTCTTGCTCACCTTGTGCGCTGCTACTCGAATCAGAATCATGCTCATCTACAATAGCATGATCTTGGGCGCCACTGGGCAGCCCTTGTGGTGCTTCCACCTGAAACTCCACCTGCTTTCTAACATCCTGTTCTTGTCCTGTAGACTCAGTAATCTCCTTTCTCGGACTAAGCATGGATTTTTCATCAAAAGTGACATCCCTACTGATCACAAACTTGGGTGATTTAGGATCAGTACACCACAACCTGAATCCCTTCACCCCACTGGCATACCCAATGAATATGCCCTTCTTAGCCATTGGCTCAAGTTTTCCATCATTAACATGGAAATATGCAGGACAACCAAAAACTTTCAAATTTGAATAATCAGCAGGAGTATCAGACCATAACTCATTCGGAGTCTTCAAACCAATCGCTGTGGCTGGAGAACGATTGACCAAGTAACAGGCTGTGTTGATTGCTTCAGCCCAGAAATCCTTAGCCAAGCCTGCATTAGAAAGCATGCTGCGGGCTCTCTCCAAGAGAGTCCTGTTCATCCGTTCAGCTACCTCATTTTGCTGTGGAGTATGTCTAACTGTACGATATCTGGCAATACCCTCATTTCTGCAGAATTCATCAAACTCACCTCCGCAAAACTCCATACCATTGTCAGTGCGAAGTCGCTTGATTTTCTTACCCGTCTGATTTTCAATCAAAGCTTTCCACTGTTTGAAGTTAACAAATACATCACTTTTCTGCTTCAGAAAGTAAACCCAAACCTTCCGTGAGAAATCATCAATGAACGTAAGCAAATACTGAGCTCCACCTTTTGACGGGACGGAAGATGGGCCACAAAGATCAGAATGAATATAGTCCACAGAACTTTTGGTTCTGTGAACCCCTGTAGAGAACTGAACCTGCACTGTTTTTCAAACACACAGTGTTAACAGAAATCCAATTTCCCTATCTTCTGATTATATAGCAAACCTTGCTTACTCAAAATTGACATCCCCTTCTCACTCATATGACCCAAACGCATATACCACAAACGGGTGACATCTGAATCTGGATCATCTGAAACTGACACTACAGCTGCACCTGTCACTGTAGAGCCCTGAAGGAAATAAAGATCATTTGTCTTATCTCCTTTCATCACAACCATAGAGCCCTTACTGACTCTGATAGCTCCACCTTCACTAGTGTACTTGTAGTCCAGAGAATCAAGAGTACCCAAAGAAATAAGATTCTTTTTCAACTCTGGAATGTGTCGAACATTAGACAATGTCCGGACAATTCCATCAAACATCTTAATTCTGACTGAACCAATTCTAGCAATTCTACAACCCATATCATTCCTTAACAAAACGGAGCCTCCGTTGACCGATTCATAGTTAGTGAACCAGTCCCTCTTGGGACACATATGGAAAGTGCAAGCTGAGTCCATGACCTACTTGTCACTAAAGCAACTATTGGAGTTGCTAATTGCTAGAACAAGATCTAAGTCGTTAGACCTATCATCAGCAACACTAACGGCATTAGATGAACTAGTGCCGTCCTCTCTGTTTTTCAATTTTGGACACTCGTTTTTGTAGTGACCAAACTTATGGCAATAATGACATTTGACGTTTTTCTTACTAAACGTTGTTTGTGAACTGCCCCTGGATTTCCCCTTATTCTTCTCTGAACCCCTATCATTCGATCTACCCCTGCTTGAGGACCCCTTAACAAACAAGCCACTAGCTTGTTCATTAGTGTTCTTCACACTCAATTTATTCCTCAACTCCTTAGAATTCAAAGCAGACTTTACATCTACCAAGGAAATTGTATTTCTACCATACAACATGAAATTCACAAAGTTCTCAAAAGATGTGGGTAATGAACATAAAATAATTAACGCTTGAT
This sequence comes from Juglans microcarpa x Juglans regia, assembly GCF_004785595.1. NCBI lineage: Eukaryota > Viridiplantae > Streptophyta > Magnoliopsida > Fagales > Juglandaceae > Juglans > Juglans microcarpa x Juglans regia. The sequence continues at coordinate 2,212,275 of NC_054604.1, read as the reverse complement.
CTTCTTCTTCAAGCTTAATATCTATGTTCCTCAGATCCATAATGATTTTATTAAATTCATCTAGGTGTTCAGAAATAAGAGTACCTTCCTTCATTTTGAGAGTGTATAACCGTTGTTTCAAATACAACCGGTTGGTGAGAGATCTCTTCATGTATAGATTCTCTAGTGCCGACCAGAGACCAGTTGCAGTCTCCTCGTCAGCAACCTCTCTTAAAACTCCATCAGATAGTGACAAAAGAATAGTACTGTGTACCTTTTCTTCTTCTTCTTTCGAAGGAGCCGGAGAATCGTCAAATACAAACACTTCTAACACTTTTGACAAGTCCTGTTGTCGCAGTAAAGCCTTCATCTTGATGTGCCATAAACTGAAACTGTTCTGACCGTCAAATTTCTCCACTTCGAACTTAGCCATAGCCATCCCTCCAGATCACCCTGAGCCAAGCTCTGATACCAGTTTGTTGGGAATAACTGTAGATCTAAGACTAACTCAAAATATAGTAGCGGAATTAAACAAAAGAAATTGATGACAATCACACAGAAAGAACACCAAAAATTAAGTGGTTCGACTCAAAATGAGTCTACGTCCACTGGTGGGGTCGGTATCGAATATTTCACTATCAACAGAGATGGAGTACAGATGAATACAACAAAACTTCACAAGGAAGTTATCTCTCAAACTCACTCTAGACTTCTCTATCAAGAAAACACTTAAAACAAGAGAAAAATGATTTTTGAAGTCTGTGGAAGAAGTGGGCGCCGTTTGGTATTTATAGGAAAAGTGAGAATTCACTTTTGTGAACATTGGCTCGAGCAAACGTCGAGCGAGTGTCGAGTGAGCGTAGGTTTTTTGCACTTCGCTCAAGCCAACAGTTGAGCGAGAGTCGAGCAAAGCTCTCTGCCTGAACTCGCTCGAGCTGGGTGTCGAGCGAGGGTCGAGCGAAGCTCTCTGACTTGGATATTGCTCGAGCTGCATGTCGAGCGAGGGTCGAGCGAAGCTCTCTGCCTGAATTCGCTCGAGCTGAGTGTCGAGCGAATGTCGAGCGAAGCTCTCTGTCTGACTTCGCTCGAGCTGAGTGTCGAGCGAATGTCGAGCGAAACTCTTTGTCTGACTTCGCTCGAGCCGAGTGAACCTCCGCTCGAGCGAACCTACGACACATGCACTGTTCAATCTGAATTCAAGCCACCTCTTAACAATAACTAATAAATCTAGCCTATTGTCTATTGTCTATTTTAAATTTTATTATTTTTAATTGCGTTAATTAACATGTCATACTTTAAACGAGGTAATTAAAATATGAAATATCTTAAAAGACAACACATCATGGCTATAAATGCAAAAAAATGTGAAGAAAAACATTTCCCTTACCAATAGACATTAGGTAACCTTATTAGTGTAAACAATCATTTGAGCCACATCTTGGATGAAAAATTAGCAATTTAACCAATTTTATGTAGAAAAATTTTTAAGGGTACGGTGCACTAGACTAGAGTTTATTATGCAAGAGTGGGTGCAAATAGCTTTGCGTTGGAGACGTTCCCGACATAATAATAATAATAATAATAATAATAATAATAATAATAATAATAAACATTAGCAACCATGCATCATTCTCCGATTTTCATGACCATTAATGACCAATGACCCATAACTTGGAAATGCAAACGGTAAAAAAATCTGTAATTATTTTGCAACTAGCAGCTTTTTATCTTTTCTTTTTCTCACATTTTTGAACTGGAAAGTCATTTTCATTGTTGATTCATGATTGATGAACTTTTTCCCGTTTAGGTTTTCGGAATTTCCTGCAAAACTGAGGGTTGCTGGTTCCTACAGCTATAAAATCTCACTGTCAACCAGACTCCAAAACAGAGAGAATTGGACACGATCTGCTGCTACAACCGTAGATTCCTGTCCTTCACATCTTTGAAGAAAAAGCACTTAAAAAAGGTTGAAAGCTAATAAATAATAGGAAGACTACATTGGAGTACCAAACTCTTCAGCATCTCTCTCGCTCTCTCTCTCTCTCTGATCTAGTTTTGACTGGTCATCCTTTAACCCTTTTCATGTGCTGTCATTCTCCAATGCACTGCTGTGTTTGTAGAAATCTATACACCAAATCTGGTGAAAAATGGATTCTCTGCTTTTAACCATCCATGGAAGTAAGTATTTTAAGTGTAGCAGAAGCAAAACCACCTCGGGTTCAAAAATCGTTATTCACAGGGATAAAAATAAATAATAAATAGAACAAAAGAAATGAGAAACAAGTATAATTAAAATCCAGGCAAGAGAGGTTGGGCAGAGGTGCAGATAAATTGAATATAAAAAGGGTTGTTCTTCGCTCACTCTCACTCACTGCCAGTCCATACGCCAGTTTGGAAATATTATTCTTATTCCATCAATGCTCTGGCAGCATCTCTGGCTCCATTCATCCTGTAAATAAGATCTCTCACTTCTTGCTCTAAACTGGGCTCTGCCCATTTACTAGTTAAAGATCTCACCCTCACCCATTGAAATCGACCATCTTTCAACAGCCATGCAAGACACTATTGGGATTCCTGCTTGCTTCTCATCCAGCCAGAAAATATCCGATGAACACGCGGCTGTAACCAGGTCAGGTCAGAGTGTTTTCATGTCCATATACCGTACAAGGATCGCGGATCAGTGCTGCTTAATCACAATTACATGGTGCAAAAACTTGCTACTCCATGGCCTCTCAGTTTCAGTGCAGGGTCCGGACGGAGAAAGCCAGTATGCCTGCAAAGTTGAGCTGAAGCCATGGTATTTCTGGAGAAAACAAGGTTCAAAACGCTTTATAGTTGAAAGTAAAGTTGTTGATGTCTTCTGGGACCTTAAGGCTGCAAAGTTCAATGGGGAAACGGAGCCAAACTCCGATTACTATGTTGCAGTCGTTTGTGATGAAGAGGTCGTGCTTCTTCTTGGGATCTGAAGAAGGATGCCTACAAAAAGACCGGTTGTAGGCCAGCACTCATCGATCCCATATTGGTTTCAAAGAAGGAACACATATTTGGTAAGAAAAAGATCTCTACAAGAGTCAAATTCCAAGAGAAAAGCAGCTTCCATGAAATCTCAATCGAGTGCAAGAACAGTAGTGCTGGTGGTGGGAACATTAGCAATGGAAATCCTTTCACTGGGATAGAGCCTGAGATGGAAATTAGAATTGATGGACTTTTAGTCATTCATGTCAAGCATCTTCATTGGAAATTTAGAGGTAATGAGTCGATACATATCAACAAAATGAGAGTAGAGGTATATTGGGATGTCCATGACTGGCTCTTTAGCCCAGGTTTAAGGCATGCATTGTTTATTTTTAAGCCAATTCTGTCATCCACATCTCTATCATCAGTATCATCTTCATCATCACCACCACTATCATCTTCATTAACATTAACACCATTGTCATCCCAAGCAGAGAGTTCTGGGTCATTAGAGGCGTTCAACAGTACAAGTGGGTCTTCTGAGTTTTGCTTGTTTCTTTATGCTTGGAAGGTTGAATGAGAGAATATTTCAGTAGCCGCCCCAATTGGTATATAGTGTTAAATCCTCATCAGAACAAGAAGAATAAGGTTGGAAAAGGGAATGGGTCTTCATGGTATGGGCCAGCATGGAATTGGGGTGATGCAGACTAGGTTGGAAGATTGGGTTGAGAGAGGAAAGTGGGGTCCAAGAGTGAGGTTGGAAGTTACTTACAGCTGGGGTTGAACTAGTGGGCATAATTGGACAAGACACATTATCTCATACATGCCACAATAATTCCAGTGGCAGCCCCCATCTCTATTTTTATTAAAATTCTCTTTACTCTCACTTGATCTGATCTTGATAAGTGAGCAATGTTTCTTTCGAGTTGCAACTACCAATATGTATTTTCCTACATGTAATGTACCTAAATGTTGATAATATAGATACTGGAAAAACTTCTGATGCATGTAAAAACGGGTGCTGATGATGAATTAAGATGAGGATGTAGTAGTCATGATTAAGTGCAAGTAGTGTTGTCCACCTCATGCATGAATGTATGACTCTTCTTTTTTACCTGTTTCTTACTCTCATTTTCTTAATATTAAGAATTTCTTTTCGAGAAGAGAATTGTTTTACTATACTTTAGATTGAATAATGCTATATACAGTTATAGAATGTGCAAGCGTCGTGCAATCAATTTGAAAAAATATAAGATTCATTATTAAAAAATTAATTTTTTTATGTGGGTCCTATATTTATTTATTTTTATTCAAAATGATTATGTGATGCTTGAGAACTCACGACCGCAACTATCATTCCTATAAATAATTCCGTGAGGAGTTCAAATCCGAGTGGGATATATTGTACTTCCATATATAGATGTAAAAAGCAGTTTGCAACAAAAATCTTTTATAGAAATAAACAAAAAGACAAAAAAATAAAAATAAAAGAAAGTGCAGCACATGTCTCGCCGAGAAGTATGGAGGGCCTTTGTTTCTATGCACATTTTTTTTTTTTCTGATGGTTTCAATTTAGTGACCGAACGAGGATAACGAAACATAATTTAGGGGTTGCTCAGTTTTAATGTCCACCAAGACTTTACTTAATTGAATGTCAACCACCCATCTCAAATTAATTATTAATGAAATTCACTATTTTTTCAACTTTTTATAAAAAAAGTTAAATTCATCTCAATCTACTTCATACATTTAAACACATATCTCAACTTATTTACATTCAAATTAGAGATGTAATTGGTTCAGTTCGTGGGAGTCACGGACCGAAAATCTCGGTCCATCATTTTTACTGGACCAAGCCATTAGCTATCGGTACGGTTGGTCCATGAATATTTTTCTCCTCATTTTTCCTTTTTTGACAAAAAATTAATACAAAAATTATTAAATTAGTATAATTAAAATTAACTGAACTCTTTAACATTTTATATATAGTTATGAATATTAAATAAACTCATTGTATATATGATCAATGGTGATGATTCTTTAGGTGAAAATTACATAATTAATTTATACAACTATTATATAAAATAATATATTATATATAATATTTAAATATATATATATAGATACATTCGGTCGGTCTCGATCTCAGTCTTGGTCCAGTAAAAAAAAATCACACCTCGAGACCGACCAATAAGACTATCGGACCGGACTGATAGACTTATAACCCTAATTAAAAAATATCTCAATAGAATTTATAAAACACTACTACTCACAAATCAACTCAAATCATCTAAAATCACAACGCAGCCTAGTTCAACTAAGTGCAAACAATTGTTGGAACTCGAATGATGGGTCGTGTAATAATGACGTATTTAATGGAAAAAGTAGGTTACTAGAACTAGAAGTAACCTAGGCCTCATTCAAACATAAAGGTTTGAGAATAAAGGCAATTTATTCCTGCCTTTATTCTTAGGGTCGTGCCACTTAAATACTACAAATAGCTTCCCTACAAGGTCATTACATAACAAAAGAATAAACATGGCAAGAGATAAGAAAAATTCTAGACGCAGCCCAGTTGGGGGCCTGCGTGCACACGAAGTGAAACGCTTCGTTTCATTTAAGTAAAAAATGCATAGAAGTAAAAACCGTCGTTTAACTTGGCCACTATTTTAATTGTTCAAGTTCCTTCTCCTGAGTCAAATCGCACTGAAACGTCTTTGTTTGCCTTGCACTGAAACTGCTGGACAACCGATGCCCGATAGAGGTTGGACAGATTCCTTTTACCAGAAAGAAATAAGGGATTCGCTAATGGCAAGAGATAAATTGCTAATTAACGAGACTGATTCCGGATGCCCGATACCAGAGGGCAGATTGTCCCATATACTCAGAGCAAGAGCAAGAGGAATCGGGTTCCATAGAAACCTACTGTAATTTCCCCTTCCCCTTGGTATAATGGTAGGGTGTTGCCCTAATAGTTCCCATCTCGCAACCTCCTATGGACTCTAAGTGGTGGGATTTCGGGGTAGAAGGTTCATGGTAGGTAGTTCCAATGCGGCGATTAACATCTTTCCAGTATGTAGCGAGATCTATCCTCCAAAAGAATGAAAGTGCAGAGAGTTATGCCGCACACATTGCTTGAGGGAGGAAGATAAAGTGGAGGGTATTTTTTACATTTGACTAAAACTATTAGGAAAATGACATAAACATCCATGTCGTGCGCACGCAAGCCCCCAACGGGGACTGTACATAGCACGGCTCAAGAGATAAATATGATACTCAATAACAACCTATATTCAAGAGATAAAAGATGAATTTAAGCTACTAAGGATATAATCATTTTATTAACAAAACGACTTTATTATATAAGACTCTAGGACTCTTGATTGTCAAAGACTTAACTATTAATCCAAAAGCCATATGACTATTGTATATTAATTTGGTTAAACCCTTTAATACTCAAGATCATAACAATACCTCATTTGTTTTCACAATTCTTCTTCACTCATCTAATCATTACAATTTTTTTAAACTTTTACACAAAATAAAATAAACAATTCAACTTTTTCAAATCTCAAAACAAAAATAATATTAAAAAAATATATTCTAATAATATTTTATTCAACTTTTAACTTTAATCTCAACTCATCTCATTTCATCTGCGAAAAGAAATGAGCTCTTAATACGGTTTAAAAAATTCACTTAAAAAAATAAATATTGTAAGATGTATTTCATGTGTCTATCTCTTTTATTCTAATTTCTAAGTCCTAAAAAGCCAATAATAAAGAGAAAAAACTCCAAACAATTCAAATTCCAAATTACCTGAAAGTCAAATAATACATGGTTGCAACTTATGCTGTCCGATTGGTGCATAAATTTGTTAATTATTGGGCCAAATTGAAAAAGGGAAATGCTAGTCTGCTGCTTCAATATGCCCGCTTCATATGACCGCTTGACGTGGTAGCTGACGTAACGATTCCATATGGCATGTAAAGACAAAAAAAATTAGAGGGATTCACGTGACTCGTACCCGAGTCCCTAACTCTGTGTGTGAACTGTGAAGACTGAAGACTGAACCGAACCCCTAACCCCCAATCTTCCATCCACCTGCCACCCTTCCTCACGACGTCGACCACTAACAAAACTGCAGCACTTACTGGAGATTTTAGCAGCAACACTTACCTCACCCAAAAAAATAATTTCAACAGTCGATTCGGTGGGTCAATCTGCTGGGTGTAAAGCATTCGATTTGGTCCTTCACTGAAAAAACCCAGTGCAGCAATTACCGACAGTTGAGCAGAAATCCATCCACCTCACCGACAATCGAGCACCGACAGAACTCCACATACATGCTGGTTCATGTTCTCTTCTCAATTCACCGATTATTTATTTTCATATCTAAAACCACTACTTTTGGTCAATGCGAGATTTGACCTCATATACATATAGTATCAAATATATCTGCTTTTATTTTATATCATTGCAGACATTATTCTCCCAAATCCATCCATCTTCATCTATATTTAAAAATATTAGGGAAAAAATGAAGGCTAAAGTAAACCTTCTGTTCAATCTCATCACATAATGCAATGCTTTTTGACTACCAAAAGAAGATTCCATCATTTTTTATGGCTCCGTTTAACATAGAATGAGTAGTTTTGATCCTGAATAATTTTATTTAATTATTCCAAAACCAAGAGCAAACAGCTAGCAAACATATATATAATCTGGTTGGATTTTGACAAGTGCATGCATGAACCAAGTTTTGATAAGATCCCATTGAACATCAATCTTTAAGGAAAATGGTGAATAATTTCAGGACGGGAAGAAGACGTGACGGTGACGGCGACGGTACGACAACGAGACGGCGACGGGGCGGCGAGTGGAGGGCGATGCACCCACGAGGATTCTACCTCTCTCGCTCGTCCGCCTGATTTCATTAAGCCACCTTTCTCTCTCTTTTTTTTTTAATTAAAATTATGCCAGGTGACCTGCCACGTCAGGCGGTGATTTATAGCGGTAATATGCGAGCGGCACAGTTGCACCGCCCATTGAAAAACTCAATTACAGTCTTACAAAAGTAGTCAAGCCCAGGAGCTTTTTGATTTCCTAGGGTTGCTTTAATAATAATGATGAAAGAGTTGAAGATGAATGCATCCACTTGCCGGAATCATCATAACTGCTTGGCTCAGTGTAAATCTCATTCCAATGAGATTTGATGAATAGGAAATCACGTTTTAAATTTCTGTTAGAAGAAGGATTGATCTTCATGATATATTATCTTAGAATAATGCTATACTTTCTCAATTTGTCCTATCATTTTAACCGTTCATTTATTTATTTATTTATTTTTAATGGTTAAAAAATTGACTATTAGTTTATTTATATATTTTTTTATTTTTAAAAAATATTTAAACATGTTTAAAAAATATTTGCAATAAAAAATAAAAAGAAGTATAATTTGTACCAAACGACACAAAAAGTAGATACTTGCAAGCGACAAAGTGCACCACTCTATCTTGAATGGTAAGAGTGCACCTAGAAATTTTCTCAAATAGAGAATTCCAATCATTGATCATCCTCCCCTTCCTTTTTTCTTTGATTCAAAGTTGAAAAGGAATTACAATCTCTTAAGATACAAAAATATCGCAAGTCAAAACTTTGCGTTTGGTCCGCACACGATTTCTTTATTATAAAAGAAAGTAGGAAATTAGTAACAAGAGGGCCAACTTGTTCATGAAAACTGGCTTTTGGAAAAATCTTTGAAAAAAAAATCTGCATCTTGGTAATACTGTACAGTGTATTTTCCTGAACTGTAAATGGTCGTGCCGACGTGCCTTCATCCAAGTTGCTGAGTCCTGTTTGCATGCCCTTTCCAAGGCAGTAGGGGACAAAACAAATCTAAAAAAAGTACAGTAATTGAAACAAATAAACAAAACAAAGTCAATGCTTAAAACTAAGCCACAAACACATCCTTTCAAATTCTCCTCTCTTCGATGTTAATCGTCAAGCACATACCGTAAAAAACTCCACCCCTTCGACATGTTCAGGAGCCATTTTCTTCAAATCTAAGCGCCAGCAAAACACTTCTGGACATTGACTTTTTCTGCTGATCACCTTTAAAAATAGAAAAGAAAGAAATACCCTCATTGTTTGCTCGTAACCTTGATCTCTTGGGTCTCGTGTATATATATGAGTGTACCAAATTACCACTTTTCTCAGAGTAAATAGAATTAAATCATATCCTTTTGCCTTCAGGGACTGACGGCTAATTTGCTTGAGACTCCAGAGCGAAGTATCCATGGCGGCAGTGCGTGCGGTTCTCTTAGCTTCTCTTCTTCTCTTCTGTTGCTTGGCAGCAACTTCCCATGGAAGTGTGCTCTTTTCTTCTCTACCAAGAACCCTTGAAGTCACTGCTTCATCCAAACAAGGACAAGGTACCAAACGCCCTCTCTCTCTAATAGCCACGTCAAGTTTTTCCCAGAAAATTATTCAACCAAACAAAATTCAAAACTTTTCTATCTGGTTCCCAATATTTTGAAATCTCCATTCATTGAAGTTCAAGAAATTAAATAGAATCGCCAATTAAGCTTCTCTTCCAAGTTTGAAACTTTAAGTAGCATATAAAGATTAAGACTTTTTTTTATCAAATTTTGCAGTTCTGAAAGTTGGCGTAGATAAAATGACTGTAACATGGCGTCTAAACCAGAGCTTAGCAGCCGGGACTGACTCTACCTACAAGACCATAAAGGTCAAGCTGTGCTACGCGCCGGTGAGCCAGGTTGACCGCGCATGGAGGAAGACAGTGGACAACCTAGCCAAGGACAAGACCTGCCAGTTCAAGATCGTTTCAAGGCCGTACGATGCGTCGAACAGAACAGTGCAAAGGTTCGAGTGGACCATCGAGCGTGACGTGCCCACGGCCACCTACTTTGTACGCGCCACTGCCTTCAACTCCGACGACGTCGAGGTGGGTTACGGTCAAACAACCGACGCCAAGAAGACCACCAACTTATTTGAGGTACAATCAATCACCGGACGCCACGTGTCACTCGATATTGCCTCGGTCTGCTTCAGTGCTTTCTCGGTTCTGTCCTTGCTTGGGTTCTTTGTTGCAGAGAAGAGAAGGACAAAACGGTCTGAAAGGACGTGAGATAGAAGTTAATATCCATTGGCTCTGAGTCAAAATTGTGGTACTAGTTGGAGTTGGTTGGTGTAGCAGTTAGATGTACTTTGGTACATGGGCTTTGGTTTAACAGATGGTTGATACTGCCTTTGAATGGATGGTTGGAGTTAAGAGTGAGGGGTGGGGTATAGGTTTATGATTGTCAAAAATTTCAAAGAAACGTGGGTTATCTATCTTACTTGTTTTGATTATCACTATTTGAGTAACATCAAGACCTTCTTATGGTTTACTCAAATAAAAAAAACTTTAATGTTAGATTATGGTAATTTTTGCTTAATGTCATATGCTATTTTGTCTTGTATTAAATAGAGAAATTTTAATGTTAATATGATATAATTACACATGTTAAGTGGTTGTTCATTTAAATGGTATGAAGAGTGATCCAGTCTCTTTCATGAACCTGTGTCATCAAATCACATCTAGAACGGGATGTTATTACATGAATTAGCAATCAAATATTGGATGAGACTTGCTACGTACAAGCGGTTTGGCGCACCAAACTGCGTATCAACATTTTCATAACTTTTTCTTATTACAAAAAAAATAAAAAATAAAAAAATATCTTACATTTAACAATGGTGCGCGAAATTACTTACAAGAAGATTTTTTTCCTTAAAGATTTCATCATACTCTCCCTATTTATATCAGTGCCTAATTTTCCGATCGAAATTTCTCGTGCCGGAAGAGTGACTGGCAAAACTTGTTGGAACGATTCATTTTGAATCTAATTTCAGACATTTTGATCTGTCTGGCCCATTCTGATTGGATTTCAATATTTCAGAAGAATACGAGTTTCATCCGAAATTTATATACATGACTTTTTTGAAAAATAAGGACGAATTAGTAATTTAAAAATTTTGTTTTGTACAATGCTCATTCTTTTGCTCATTCCCGATGAACCAATGGCTCAATAACCTATAATCAAACTAGATTTTTTTTTTTCTCGGCAAGTTTACTTCATTAACAAAGATAAAGGTTCATACAATATTAAATTACAACAAATCAAATTAAGGAGGGTTATAATCTCTCTGTATGCTTTTTATGGAAAGTTATAATACCTTTGTGAAATTTTGCGAAGTAATAACTATTAGAGAAAGAGAAATGATAGTTGCAATAGTTTCCGGAAGACTTGTTGTCATTTGTAATTTTTCATCTGGATTTTCTAATCCTATTACAACTTTTATCATTTCGGATGGGGAATAGTAGTTGAAACTACCACAGTGAGATTTTGAGAAATCTTAATATATAAGTAAACAAACAACATACTACATATATCATAGGCATATAAAAGTAAACACAAATAAATGTATGGACATGTATGCATGACATAAAACTTTGAGTGTATGCATCATGAACTTTTCTTATAAAAATAATATTTCTCATCTTATTTTTAAACCACTTTTATTTCTTTCTTCTATTTTTCTTTTTGCAACTATAAATGAACATATTTATGTCTATATTTTTAGAATTTTTTTATTGTTTACAATACATATTATACATATGATCTGCATAATGTTTATAACTATAATACGACGACTTACAAGAACCAAGTCACAACTTTGAGATGTATGCGGCTGACTTTTATAATTTGTCGAGCATCCCAACCTAGCTATCAAAGTAACTAAATGGGTTTTGTTCCTAGTCTTTGCCGTGCCTATTCACACCAGAGTTCGACATGTTGGTTGAATGAATAACCACATACATTTTAGATGTAAAGTGTATTCTGAAGTGTATGATATGGCTATATAGCTATTCATTCAGTCAACTTGTTGAACTTTGGTGTAAATAGGCATGATGAAAACCAGGAGCAAAACCAATTTAGCTGCTTTGATACCTAGGTTGGGATGTTAACGATTATAAAAGTCGGCTGTATACATCTCAAAGTTGTAACTTAGTTCTTGTAAGTTCTTGTATTATAGTTATAGACATTATAAAGATCATGTGTATAATATGTATTGTAAACAATGAAAATAGACATAAATTTATCCATTTATAGTTAAAATTTCTATGTTATGGTTATCAAGTAGCCAATCTGAATCCTAAGTTGAATTATGAGATGTTAATATGATTTTTTTGTGAGATGTGGAGATTTATTTGTTTGTGACATATATGTCTATTGTCTCAAACCTGAAATCTTAGATGTTTGAAGTTTGAGATGTTAATATGATTTCTTTCCGAGATGTGGAGATTTATTTTTTGTGACACATATGTCTATTGTCTTAAACCTTTTGTGACATATTCAAAGTCGAATTTTGAGATGTTTGAAATCTGAAATGTTAATATTATTTCTATGTGAGATGTGGAGATTTATTTTTTTGTGTCATATATGTTATGATCTTAAATTTGAAATCATAGATGTTTTGAAATAATAACAAATGTAATGAGTAAAATAACAGATCTATAGATTTACAAAAACACAAGAAAAAACAAAATTGTTCCAAAAAAATAAAAACTGATCCGTAACAAACAATCAACATTCTAAATTTAACAACATGCATTGTTCCAAAGTCACAACACAATTCAGAAGTTCTTATCCTTCATCTCTATTTCATCCCAACCAACCTCCAATCTCCATATTTTAAGAGAAGATAAGAAAACAACAGTGTGAAAAAGATAATTATTTATAAAAAATAGGAAATATGATTTTAAACAATAAATTATACCGTCATTGTTGTATAGATTTCAAGCCTTCGACAATTTCAAATATTTTTATTAATGGATTAGTAAAATTGTCTGAAATTGACGCGCCTGGCCTATTAAATTTATTTGCAATTATTTCTTCAACCAATGTATTTTCTATTGCCCTAGAAATTTGAATTAATAATTAAAGCAAAACATTGAAATAAGAAGAAATACATGTTAGATATATATGGTAATACATCGAGAGATTTTAGAATTATTTGTTATAAGATGTAATGTTCAATTTTTTTTTTTAATCTTTAAACTATTTTTTCTTTTCTTACATGCAAACATACAAATCACATAAATAAGATTCTAAAAAATAAACAAAAGTACAATTATCTATATTTAAAGCATAAATAAATATCATCCAATCAATAAAATATGCTTAATATTAAAACCAAAGTAATTAATATAATATTGAACTACTTACAATTAAAAATCTTAATACAGATAGAACAAATATTGAGCAATTCTAATTAACAATCACAATTCCATATATTTGCAAAATGCCTCGTAGAAATAAATGCATTAAATATTATAAAATATAAATAACAACATCTATTTGTATCAACAATAATAAAACGTACTTGGAGATAAGGGTAAATAAAAGATAAGTGAAAATAGAGCCAAACAAAGAACAGGAAGGCAAGCATAAATGACAAAACCAAAACGCCTATTGTAAAGAAATATATTATACAAGATCACGCAATCATTTCAATAATATATCATTTCATTTCAATAATCATTTCAAGAGGATAGCTAAAAAAACACCTATGTATTTTTCACATCTAAAGTCGTAAACGAAAAAAAAAAAAATCTGAAATTTTCACATTTAAAACCTAGCCCCTAATACCTCAACCTCATGATGCAAGAAAAAAATAAAAATAAAAACACCTCCGACTCCAATACGACACCGTTTGCAAGGAGAAACCCTAAAAATTTTTCCTCCCCTCTATTTATTTCCTTCTCTACGCCGACAGTCTCATTTTTCTCTCTGAAAAATTTATCTCTCCCCAATCTTCTTCCCTGTGCTCTTTCTTATTGGTTTTCTCTGCTCTACCTCTCTAACCAAGGTTCACCATCTCAAGAAGCCGAGATCCTCTCTCCTCCTCTCTCCAAAATACAAGTCTTTCTACACGGCTAAGAGGTTATTTCTATCATCTCTCTCTATTTATATCTCCATCGCACAAGCTCATTCTTTTATTTATTTTTTTTTTTTTACGTTTTCGTTGCTCTGTTGGGGTTTTTTTTTCAGATGCTTTTATTTCTTTAATTTTTCTATTTTCTTTTTGTTTTCTACATACAGATCGAAGTAGATTTTTTTATTTTTTTTAAGTTGATTTGTCTATTTTTTTTCTTTATAAATCTAAACATATCTTCATATATTTGAAGACATCGTGTTTCAAATATGAATGGTGTTATTTATTTATTTTCCCTATACATCTACAGATCCTCAGATCCGAGTTGATCTTCATATTTTCTATTTTTTTTGTTATTTTTTTTCTTCCTATAGATATGACTCGATCTATATTTTTTTTTTGAAGTTGGGTTTTTTCTAATTTTTTTCCTGTATAAATCTGGACAGATCTTTATATAATTGAAGAGAACGTGTTCATATCTCATTGGTGTTCTTTCTTTTTTTAGTTTTTCCTTCATCTGTATTCGCTTTTGTTTTCTCTGTTCTTTCACGTTTTTTTAGTTATTTTTTTCTTCCATCGTGCATCTGTAAGTAAATGAACAGATGTTGTTCATTTCCTACAAATCTGAGTTGATGTATAATTTTTTTGAAGTGAGTTTATTTCTGAACACATCTTCATATATTTATATTTTTGTGTTCATCTGTAGTTTTTTTCGCTTTCATTGTTTATGTTCTTTCAGGTTTTTTTTGTTATTTGTTCCTTACATCCTGCATGTGTAGGTAAATGAACAAATGTTATTCATTTCCTACATATCTGTGCAGATATACATTTTTTTTCTGAAGTGGGCTTATTTATGAACTCATATTCATATATTTGGAGAGACCGTGTTCAGATATGATTATTGTTTTGTCTTTGTTTTATTTGTTGTTTATTATTTTATTTTTTTTTCGTATAGATCTCAACAGATTTTCATGTCTTTGAAGATATCTTCAGATTTCGTAGTTATGTTTTTGCCTCTCGATTAGTCTTTATTTTTAATATCTGTTTGACATTTACTGTACATTTATTTTTTTGTCTGACATTTATTGCACATCTCAAAAATTCTAATTAAGAGATATTATTGTACAAAATTTGATCCTTTTTCTATTTTTTTAGAATCTATAGTTTTATTCTTATTTTTAGAATTTGGACTTATCTTTACATTAAATCTCAGATCCGAGATGTCTAACCTCAGATTCCCTCGAGTAATTTTTTGTCTTATCTTTATAAATTTCAACAGATTTGTACCTTTAACTGTAAATCTGAGTATTTGTAATTCAAATTTGTTAGGTAACACATTTCTTTTTCTTAGTTTGTTTATTTTCTTATCTTAATTTTTTTTTTCTTATTGGTGGAGAAGTTCTCCTTTTCCATTCTCTCTCTTCTAGAGGAGGTAAGAGATCTTTCCAGATTACACGTTTGTAATTGTGATTTTTTTTATATGTAATTATTAAGCCTAAAAGTGTGGAGCTGTAAAATATCAAGCATATTTGTGTAAGTGAGAATCTTATTTTACAGCTTTTAACGATGCGCATATATAGTTTTATTCTTTGAGTTTATAGTCTGTAGTTTTTTAACTTGCATATGTAGCAACCATGTGATAAATAGTTTGTAGTTTGCATTTTAGCATATCTGTTTATATCAGAATTTTATTTTACACCTTTTAGGGATGACCATATGTAGTTTTTTAACTTGCATGTGTAGCAACTATCTCATAAACACCTTGCGGTTTGCATTTTAGCACGTGTTTAGATGATAATTTTATTTTACAGGTTTTACAGATGACTATATGAAGTTTTATTCTTCTAGTTTGTAGTTTGTAGTTTTTTAACGTGCATGTGTAGTAAGTATTTGATAAACACTTTACGGTTTGTATTTTAGCATTTATGTTTAGATAAGAAGCTTATTTTACAGCCTTTAAGGATCAATCATATGTAAATTTTTAACATATCTGTTTAGGATGAGAGCTTTATTTTATACGTTTTAGATAGTCTGTAGCTTGTAATTTTTTAATTTGAAAGTTTGTGGTTTGGATTTTAGCATTGGTTTAGATGGGAACTTTATTTTATACGTTTTAGGTAGTTTGTAACTTGTAATTTTTTAATTTGCATGTGTATGAACCACGTGATAAAAACAGATATAATATATGATGTAATTGAAAGTAGAAATGAACAGAGGTATATCACTTTCAATATAATTTAAAGCCAATGAAAAATTAACTGACAAGAATAGCCAAACAATTACATACGGTGTTAATTTTTAAAGTAAGAAGACATCCATCATATCTGTTCAGATGGTAATTTTGTTTTTTCAGTTTAGTCTCTAGTTTTTAAACTTCTGTGTACCAACCATGTGTTAAATGGTCAGCAGTTTGCAATTTTTTTAATTTACGTGTATGAATATGCCATAAGAGCAGATATGGTATATGACATAATTGAAAACAAAAACAAATAGACGCATATCAATTTCATTATACTTAAAAACAAAGGGAAAATTAACTTTAGACAAGAAAAAGAATTACATACCTAGTTATTTTAGAAATTGCAAAGCGAGGAACAAATCTATCAACCCTGAGCGTTTGCGATGTGAATGAGAGGATCTTGATTTTAAAGGTGAGAGAATTAACAGCAAGAAGAACGTAAGAGGAAATGGAGTAGAAAGTAAATATGAGGAGAAATGCTCTTATATAAAGTGCCAAGCGGTGGAAGCGGCAGAGGAGAAGGATAAGAAAAAATTAAAAATTATCTAATTTCTACAAATCTGATAATACCAAACTGCAAACGGTCGAAGCGGTGCTAGACGGGGATAAAAAAAATAAGTTATCCAATTTCTACAAATCTGAGAATAACAAATGCCAAACGATCTAAGCAGTGATCGCTTTGGTTGGGGAGGAAAAAAATGAGATGAAAAAATTAATTAGAGAAAATAGTAAAACTTACGAGAAGTCTGTAAGAAGTGGAAAATGAAAGAAGATTAAAATACATTCTAGAATAGAAGTGGAAAAGGAAAGAAAAACAAATACCAAAATAAGGGTAAAAATGCGAAAAAAAAAAAACCGACGAAACAACAACCCAAGGATACGAACGGAAAATAAATAAAAAATAGGGACAAAAATGGAAATAGAAATAGGTGACTGCAGAAGCCAAGGATGGAAGGGGGAGAAAAATAGAAAAGTAAGGGCAAAAATGAAAAAAAAAAAAAAAAAGGAACAAAGAACGTCAAACATACGGAAATTGAATTGAAAAGCTGGGGTAAAATCGGAAAACGAATAAAAAAGTAAGGGCAATCCTGGCAAAAAAGTATTGCTAGGACAAAAAGTAAAGACAAAAAGGACAAAATAGTAAATTTACTAACTGAAAAAAAAATTGTCAGAAAAAATCAAAACGTAGTGAAAGTCGGAGAGGGGGAAAATGAATAGAAATGGAGGACAAAAATGGAAAATAAAATTTGAAAACAAGATGAAGATAATACCGAAATTTATTCAAAACATCAAGGGTAAAAATGGAAAAAAAGATGGACGAAGAGCTGTTTATCGACACTTATTATATATAAGATAAGATAAGATATATATATATATATATAAATATATAAATTCACAACTTGAAGCAAGGAGAAGCGTCAGCGTAGGTGGTCTCGACTCTCGAGTAGGATACTTTGACACGTTATTTGTATATTTTGAAAAAAAAATAATCTTGATCATTCTTTTTTTTTTTATTTTTTAAGAAAAAATGATTAGTAATTTACTTTAAATGTGTCGTAGACTTTTATTTCTTTTTATTTATTCTTAGAGTCGATGAATAAAATATTTGATACATTTCCTACTCACTGGATATCATAATATCATGCGACTTCGAGAACACTTTTTTTTTTTTTTTTTTTTTTTCCCTAATCGACTACGAGAACACTTGATAAGACTACCATTAGCTAGTTAAGTTTGGTGGAATATAAACGAATGGCTCTAATTGATAAATTTTACAAACTTTGGGAGTAAACCAATAAAATCTAAAATCTAATGAGTAAAGAGCCTTTCTGGAAAAAGGCAAAAGCCCAAACAAAGTCCCAAAAAACTTGATAAAATAAAAACCCGTTTTACCTCACCAAACAATATGACATTTAATTCATAAGTTCTCATTCATTAATAATAACCCTCCCATTCAACACCCTTATGGACATGATTCCCTGATTTCCCTGCGTCTCACTACAAACATAATCCTTTCAATTTTTGAAAGAATAAAAAATTATTTTGAGACTAACTCGGATTTCAAACTCCAGAATTTCATTTTAAAAGTTAGACGTTATGTCAATCAAGCCACAACAAATGATTCTTTTAAAACTTCCAACTATAATTATTTGGAGACTATGGTTTTTCTGTTGTAAAATTTGTATGGAATATGGTAAGTTCACTTAGGAGCATATTGTGTTGGCTATTCTGTTGCGGATTCAAAATGTGTTTGTGGTGCCTATGAAATTCATGTCTTGTTCTATTTGAGACCAAGAGATATTGCAGAGCATTAGATGTCCTATTATTGTGCTGCGGGTTACTATAGCTAACGCTTTTGCTTGGCAACCTCTTGATTGTGATTATTGGAAATTAAATATAGATGATTATTCGCTTAGTATATCTGGCGGTGGTGGTGTGGTTCGTGATCATAGAATAGATTTATTTGCAAATTTTTCTCGCCACTACCAAACTCAGACCAATATTGTAGCTGAATTTTGAGCTTTGAGAGATGACCTTAACTTTGTAAAGATCTGGAATTATCGGATATAATAATTGAGACAGATTCTATGATGGTGCTTTCATGGATTCATTGTGGTGAATGTTCCCACTAGTACTTATGGGATTTTTGGGAAGAGGTGATTGAACTTATTTGGTCTCTTAATTGTTGCATTTGTCATGTTTTTCGTGAACACAATATAATGACTGATTTTTTTGCTAAAGAAAGAGCCCGTAATTCTTGTATGGATCTTCCTGCTCAGTCTTATTCCTAGAAGACTTAAAGGTTTGTTGCACCTTGATAAATGCTCTTTACCTTTTTTGAGATTGAAGTTTGCTTAGTGCAAGTTGTAGGGGTCTGGTGCTGTGATTCTTTGTTGCAATTTGGATTATGCAGTTTTCTGTGCAGGTTTTATGCAGGTTTTTAGTACACTATTCGGTTTTATGCAGATTTAGTTAGTTTAAATTGATTCATTAAGATTTGAGTTTTGTTTGTTTATATTGGATAACTGTATAGGGTTTGAGTTAGTCTATATATTTTTTTTATGCCTATGTTTGGATTCTATGATTGTATGTAACCCTAGGCATCTGCTTGTGAGTAGAGTCCGAAAGAAAGAAAGGGTTGAGATTTTTTGGCGACAACCAAAAAGAAGTTGGCAGAGAAATGATGTCACTACACTTGCAGCTGTACAGAGTAAAGAGAAAACTAAAATTGCAATTTTATTCTCCCTATAAATCTAATACCGATCTAAGCTGTGATTATAGAAATTGAACAATTTGAATACTTTGTAGTCACCAAAATTATACAACAAAAAATCTGACCGTCAAGACTTATGCTTGAAGAGAAAAGACCCATTTGTGAAAAAGCAGCACTTTTTTTTTTTATTATTATTGGGAGAGCTACCTTTTGCTCAACTTAGTGACATTGAACTCCCGTTGCCATTAGCATGACGTATCTGATAGACAAGCTTCTCTGGCAATTGTTTCGTCGCCTATAGAAAAGATGCAAAGGAGGTGAGCCTAAACAACCTAAACCCTGTACATTATTAGCGATACAGACAGTAGATTTGTTTCTCGAGAGCGTACCTGGAAGTGTCTCATGTGCAAAATTGGTTCGCACCCAACATCTGCAACTGATTTCCCATTTGGGGTTTGCAATTTAAATCTCTGAGCTTCATATGCTATAAGAACATTTTTCTCATCGGGCAGTTGGTAGCAAACTTCTAGGAGTGAGCTAAGAGAATTCATCTGGCGGATGACAGCAGACAAAATGAAAAGGGCAACTTCAGGCATCGATTTGGAAAAATGAAAAAAGAAAAGCAAAGAAAAGAACTAGAGATTAGATGTTTTTTTTATTACTGCACAAGTCTTCAAATGATACAAATCTTAGTAGAGCCGTCAAAGTTTTTCCTTGCTGAACTTATTGGATCATATTTACTTGAGCATCAAACTGCCAAACCAAGACACTGTTCTCCAAACCCCTCGTTTTTGTAACATCGTAACAGCCCCAACCACCCCCCACCCTGAGAATAAAAAGGAGAAGGTGCAATATGTCTGAAACTCGCTCAGATTTTAATGCATTTTCTGGAAACTTGCAAGGAAACTCTCAGGCACTTCCCTATGAGTTTCTCTGTTATAAAAACAACATTTTGCCTCACTTCTTAAGAGTCCTTAAGAGAAAGTGTAAACCACAAAACCCAGTACGTAAAAAGTATGGTGAGTATCTTGGACAGGCATGTAGTTGGGGGAGTATAGGTGTCATCAAATGCAAATTGCAAACGATATACATGCCTACTGCACATTGACGCATGCAGTGCAGTCTAGTTTAAAAATTAAAGAAGGATCAAAATCTATGTATTTGTGGCACTAAAAACGTAAAGAACATGCTCACCTTCATGTATGGACAGGAGGCACAGCCTCCATGAATAGAACATCCCTCCCCTCCAGCTACTCCAGGTATAACAGGCAGGATAACATCACCCAGTTTAACTGATGATTGTGATGATGTTCTTGTCATTGAGTCTGACGAGACTGGAAACACTATTTCAACCTTGATTTTTGCTAATCCAGAAGGGGCAATTCGAGAACCTAACAAATCACGAACTGCTGCAACAATTGCAGTCACCATTCCAGATTCTGTTCCCAATACAAATTGGAGATGGTCGTCAACATTTCTATCTAAAGCCTCTTGAACTCTCTGATTTATAAAATCTAGAATGTTTTGGGTGGAACCAACAATTCCCATTCCTCTTCTCTTTGCTTCCATAGCCAAAGAAAACATTTCTCCGGGGACTTCAAGATGAGCAGTCAGAAATGCATCACAGTACATTTCATTTATCTTCTCGACGACTTCATGTCCAAAAAGGTGATGCACAATGCATGTTCCATCCTGATACAAGAACATACAATCAGCAAATAAAATAAAATAAGTTTTACGGACACATCTGAGAAAGAAAGGTAAAATCAGAGAAGAAACAATATAAAGCTGTTTGCCAGCTATGTTTACAAATACAAAATAGGTCCAGGAAAAAACTCTGAACCAAATACAAACTGGATGAAAAATGAAAAGGTATCCATTTAAAGGCAGTGAGAATGATCAAGCACATGAACTCTTAACAAGTATATATAAATGACTAAAAGTACCAAAAGGACACTGCACTTCAGTATATTCTGGTCTTCTGTTCTTTCCACCAACATATTTCCGCCCAACCCACCATTTTAATAGATAAGTGTTATAGTCACAAGGAGATCCCACAAAAGATATACTCCAGTAGGACAATCCATCAATCGAGACTAACATGTAGTGAGAGCAACTATCATGAAGCAGATCATCAGCAGGGATAAAACTTTGATATGATGCCCAATCAAATATTCTATAGTGTAGTACAAGTGGTACTAGTAGCAGAAAGAAGAAGACGAAGACGAAGAAGAAGAAGATGATGATGATGATGATGATGAAAGTTCTTCATGGACACGTAGTGTGGTGTTGGAATCAAGTTAATGTCAGAACTATCACTTTGTTCAAGTCATAATGCCGTTACTACAGATAAATTCTATTCCGCCCTAGCTCCCAAAAAGAAATAAAAAAATGTACCTGATAATAGTGCAGGTGAGGTAGTAATGATCTAATAGTCTCTCTACTGTGTCCTGGATGTATTTCTGTGATTTCTTCATCAGTCATCTTACTCATCTGTTGGAACAACTCTTTAATATTTGCACCCATATAGGAATCGGGCCCATACCATATGTTTAAATCTGGCACTTGAGCAAAAGCCTGCAGAGAAAGATGTCACTTGAGTCAAATGAAGTAGAGACCTACAAGGTTTGAGACTTCAATATCACTTAATGCATTAATATAAGCATTGAAAACGCAAGTGGTGGATGACAATAACCTTGCAATACTACCAACCTGCAGAATGGTTTGCACGACATTTGAAGAAGTACAGGTAATGGTTGGTACAAGCTCATGAGCATATGCTTTTGTATCTAGTGAAGTATTGATGTAGATGACATGCAAAGAAGGAGGAGACATAGAAGCTGCCTCGAGATAATTCATATAAGAAGGGGAAGCTGCCGCATCTGCCAAAGAGCAACTAATGCGTTCATTTGACATCCTGAATACGCCAACCTGCACATAAATACACGAAAAGCCGAAAAAAAAAGAGCTGTTACCCTATCTGTGGAACAAACACCAGAATAGAGTGAAATGAAAGATTTTGAGACGCTTAGTTTAATCCTAGCACAAAAGTTCAAAGGTAGCAGTTTAAAATGAAGATTCTACATTCTGGTATCAGAACATCTAAAAATCAAATACTAGAGTACTCTTTTGTTGTGGACTAGGTAGTGGGTCTATAACAAGAAAATTATGTAAAAAATATTACTAAACTTGCTTATGAATTTGGCACTATCGGGTCATCAATTCATATGGCATGAAAAGCATCCTCATTTTGGTAGTTAAATCCTTGGCCTGTCCATTCCCAGATTCTAGTGCATTCCTGTGTACCTGGGCTATGCCTATTTCTATGAATATATTACCTTTGATTACCGATAAAAAAAAAAAGATTCCAGTGCATGAGCATGATGCTGATTCATCATTGGACACAGAGACACTCATATGTTGCCTACATCTACGTTCAATAAAGAAATGAGAATCTGAAAAAAAAAAAGGAGAAAGGAAATGAGGAAAGACGTACATCTCCAAAGCCAGCCTGATCAAGGATTGCACGCACATTTTCTGACATAAAATCCACACCCAAAACTGTTATGAATTGGCATCCAGTTTTTGCCATCTTCAAAGCGGCATCTGCCATTACCAATGAATCAGAAATATAAATGTGTGGCCACTGTTTCTGAGCAGCAGTCAAGACGCCTTGGACCTCAGGATCCATGTAAAAATGTGCGACAACACCAATATTCTTTGCCTTTAGAACGTCGACAAGTTCTTTAACCTTAAACTCATCGGGCAGCAAATACTTTGCCTGCAATTAAACTAAAAAGGTACTTAGAATTTTAATACTGCCAGGAAATTAATCATTTGACATAACACAAAGCAAATTAAACAAACACTTATTAGCAATTCAGATTCTAACCTTGCATCTTAAGGAAAGCAAATCATTGCAAAGCTCAAATGAAGATCTTATGTATGTCAGCACAATAAAGGCACTATCTTACCAGATGAGACATCCATGAGGTAAACCAAGCAAGAACTCTTTTTCCCCTTGTCCCAAATGTCCCACATGACATGAATTTTTCAATTTTTTTAACACTTAAAAATCCCAAGAGTCTAGCATCAGCAATTAAGAAATTTGGCTAGACCCGAAATCAGAACTTTTAAGACGTAAATTATGAGCTTCTTTACTGGTATAGCTTGTGTGCCCCATATAAAATAGCAAGAGGAACGTCCTTTTTTTTTTTCTATCATCCCAGACAGATTGGCATGCGTCCATCCTCATTTGACTTGAACCAAACATTTAAGCCCGTTAGCCAATAAAACAAAACAAAACAAAACAACTTCAGTGATGTCATGCATGGGGACACAAGCAGATATGTGGTAGTGAGGAGATTTATGTAATTAAGCATAAGGCGGCAGAATGAAATGTTATCCAAAAGCTCGGGCAACTCGATCACTTTCTTGTGAATTGAAAGAAAAAAACAATATAAACGATTTCAATCGTATAATCGAAATACATAAAGCATCACAAAATTTTCTGGGTTTTAAGATTTTTATTGTGCATCAAGGAACAGCAATTGACCGTTGATTTAACATATAGGTTATACATACAAAAAAGTTCCCTGCATGCACGCCAGATATTAGGACCAGCTAAATGAAAATTTCTATATCAAGGAAGGGTATCAAGCTATAGTTGGGAAAACCAAACTCTTACAGTTGATTTTTATCACAATTTAATGCTTTCAAGGATCTTGCATTTCAAACTTTCAACATTAATGACTGGATGTTAGTAATATACCAATAATTTTGAAAAATGAGACCAGCATTGGCCTTTCTAGGATCACAATTACACTAAAACCAACTTCCCAACACAAGAAGAAAAACAAACGAAATGGAAAAAAAAAAAAATACAGAGACGAATTATCACAGACCTGAGCCTCAGCATAGCTTCCCTTCGCTTCTATCCCGTCCGCCGTCACCACCAGCGATGGGAACGGCTCGAAAGGTGGCTTCTTCCCTTCGCGTTCTGCCACCAACGCCTTTGTCCTCTTCTGCATGGTAACGAGCACATTGTGCCAAGTATTCACTCTGGACCTCTCTCTTGCAGGCACTCCAACATTCAAATCAGCCAAATCCTCGGTCTTGACCTTCAGCACCTCCTCAGGGGCCGCACCGTCGAGAACCCAAACCAGGCAGGAGCAGAAACCCTTAGTAATCTCGGAATCGCTCTCCGCCGCAAATTTCATCTTACCGTATTGGTCCAACTGGGCCTGGAGCCACACCTGCGCCGTACAGCCCATGACCCGGTTGGAGTCTTTCCGAGCGGATTCGTCCAACGGAGGGAGGAGCGTCGCGTAGTGGAGCAAGCGCTTGACGCGGTCGACGGGCTCAGAGAGGGACTGGAATTCGGAGATGAGGCGGTGGAGTTTGGAGGAGACGAGGTCAGCGGTCTGCGAGGGAGAGAAGGTGACGGCGGAGCAGGCAAACGGGGAGCTAGCGTTTTTGGGATGAATGGGCTTCATGGGGTTGGAGTCGGGGGTTGAAGATTGAATGCATTTGAGAGACTTGCAGAACATGAATGAAGATTGGGGATTGCGGAGGTTGAAATTGAAAGGTACAGAGACGTAACCAGGTTTAGGGTTTGGACAATGAGATACGGAAAAGGACGAAGCAGAAGAAAAGGAAGAAGAAGAAGATCTCAAGGCCATGGTTGAAGAGGAATCCATTACCCTGTTCTAGTTATTCGGAGTGTATGTGTTTGTGTTTATGCGAGACGGAGAGGGGGGAGCAGACTCAGCAGAGCCTTAAAAAGAAATAGGACCGGTGTTTTGGGGGGGGGGGGGGTTCGTGGTAACGCGAGCGGCGCAGAGGCCAACCAAAAAGGGATAGAGGGAAAGGAAACAACGCGCGAAGAAGCGGGGAAAAGGACGTATGCATTAAGAGAAGGAAGAAAAAAGAAACTGGTAAAGAAAAGAGGAGGGAAAGAAGAAAACGAAACGGAAGCTATTTGGGACCAAGAGGGATGGATGGATGACTTCTATTCATTACGATGAATGAAAAGTTCAAGTCATTATGGGCCTCCTTTCTGGTGGGTCCCCTCTCTTTTTCTTTTTATTTATTTATTTATTTTATTATTAAAAATAATAAAATTTTGCTACTTATCATTTTTACACACTATACCATACTTATTTTTTAATTTTTTTTAGTTTTATTCTTCTTAAATTAATTAAATTTTTTCTACTCATCATCCATACACCACATATTTGGTAAATGAAAAAAAAAGTTACATATGGTGTGTAGTGTGTGGTGGGGATGTAATCAATTTGATTCGGTCTGATTTTATATATTTTTTAGAACCGAACTCGGTATATATCGATTTTGAAAATTTAAGAATCGATACCGGACTGATTCACTATCGAAATTGAAATTTTTGATTTTTTAGATTTTAGTCCAGTCCGATCTTTTTTTTTTTCGATTATTATCTATGTTAATAATAATATGATGTTTATATATATTAAACTATTAGTCTATTTATATTATATTATAAATACATTATTTCATAATAGTTAACACATACTAGTATAATATTAAACTTAACTATAGTTTATATAAATTTTAGACGTTTGATATGAGTATATATGATCAAATGTGTAAAAATGTATTACAAAAAGAATATATATTATAATTTATTATGCCAAAAATGTATTTGTCCTTAATATATATATATATATATATATATATATATATGAAAGTTAAGTTTACATTAATAACTTAATATTAATGTTTATATTTAAGGTTAAATTTTATGTTATATTACTTTTATATTATAAGATTAAAATTATATGTTATATCAACTGTTATATTAAAAATTATAAGATTAATTTTATGTTATATCACATATTATATTAATTTTATAATTTTATTTTATAAAATTAATAAACTTGAATAATAAAATTAGAATTTCATATTATATCAATTAACAATTTAGCATATAATATATATGATATATTATAAAAAATTATATATATATATATATATATATATATACTAGTCCTGTTCAGTTTAAACTGATTTTTAAAATATAAAAATTGGTATTGCACCGGTTTAGATTCTTAAGAACTGGTATCACACTGAACCGTTTACAAATTGGACCTAAATTCTAACCTATCTATTTGGTTCGATTTGACCAATTTTCGATTTTTTTTTTCATCCCTAGTATATGAGTAGAATTTCAAAATGGTAACATCGATCCACTTGAAACCACCCAACAGAGGGATATAGACGGAAAAAAGAAGCGCCATGCATTGCATCAAGTCGGGTTCAACCTATAGTTTACATCCCAGTAAATTGACAATTCAATAAATATTTAGAGGATTAATACTAATAGTTTAAATTAAATTAAATTTATAATTATATTAATCATAAATTTGCTTGTCAAATCTAACTGTTAAAATTGTTACATTTTTATCCATTTATTTTTTTATAATTAAAAAAAACTATAAAAAATACATTTTATTCATTTTTTCTCTGGTTTTATAATACATTTTATCCATTTATTTGACAGAGAATAATACTATTAAGAGTTAGCACCTTTATATATAAACAAAACCAATGAAACCATTTATATAATTATATAAACAAAAAATCAAATGATTTAACGATAGCCTTGAACGTGTGTAATGTGTTGAACCCATGTTCACTAAATGGAATTTCCAAAAGAAAATTATAGAAAAATAAAAAAAAGAATTATGTGAGGCGGCCACGTTACAAAAAAATAATTAAGAAAAAAAACAAAAAAACAAAAAAAAAAAAAAAACAAAACCAGAGTGTGGCTCTTGTCATACTAGCCCACTCGTAAGCAAAGTAGAAAACGTAACCTACCAAGTGGCGTCGTCCGTGACTCCGTCCACCATCTTTTTTTCCTTCCCTTTGGAAAAAGTTAGTTTGCTCATCATTACCGCTCCACTTAACTGCTCAGAAATTTTTATTTTTATTTTTTTTATTTAATATTTAAAAAGATAATTTTAAATATATTAATATATATATATATATTTTTTATCTTTTAAAAATATTTAAATATCCTAAAAAAAAGTTATAAAAAAATAACTATCAGTCAAAGAGAGCAGGCCCAGCCCGACTCTTTTCCTTTTGTCTCTCTAATATTTTTAATTTTGTTTATTTCTTAGTTGGCTTAGAGAATACATTTCATATTACTAATATGCTAAAATGTAGTTTTTAAGGATAATTTTAATTTTAATATCAATTATATTTATAAATCAAATTTTAGCATGTCAGTAATATGAAATATATGTATTTTCCACTGACTTGCAACTAATATAATTCATAAATATGTGTGTTTATATATATATATAATAAAAAATAATTTAATCATAAAGTTTTTTTTATTAAAATAAATTCATAAACTGATATGATTTAATGTAATACGTTAAATTTTAAAATTAATTCTTTTTTATAAAATAGATCTAATATATTATATAAATTAAATTTTACATTAATTTATAAATTTATTTTTCTATGTGTAGCACTTGTCATATATCATATATTTTTTTTCCGCTTTCTTGAGCAGAAGACCACTTAATGAGGCACTGATAGACAATACAGAACGAGCAGTCAAATGTCGATGATAACATGTGAACTAAATATTTCTTTTCTGGGGTTTTGCACTTTATATTGACTTTGACCAAAACTGATCGATGTTGTATTGGAAAATGCATGCATAATTGTCTCTAAATCTTTTTGTAAACATCTTTTGTGTATGGCCCAGTTTCTACTTTTTAGATTATTCTCTTAATCATGTCCTCTATATTATTCTAGTAAGATTTTTTTTTTCATTACACTTCACTAGAGGTGTAAATCTAAATTGAAAAATAAAAAAATAGTACAGATCAGATCGGAACGATTTTATCAATTTTGAACCGGTCTAGTCCAGAACCAGTTCTTAGAATGTGAAAACTGACCGGTTCCGATTTTAGAATTTTCAGACCGGATTGGACCGGACCAGACCGGTTGATAAAAAATATATATAAAAAATAATATTTATATTATTGTATATATAAGTTTTATACAAAATATTATATATATATATTATTATATATAAGTTGTATATATTATGTATAATTATAAATTTTTATATGAAATTTTTATATATAATATATAATTATATATATTCATATATGAAATAATTTCTTATTATAATTTATAAATTATTACATAAAATTTTAATACTAAATCACTAAAAGTTTATAATTAATACTAATAGTCTAATATAGACTAATGACTATAGTTATACTTATAATTAATACTACAAGTTTTTACTAAAAGTTTATAACTAATACTAATATTAAATATATAGTTTATAACTAATACTAATATATAACTTATAACTATACCAATAGTCTAATATTAATACTATTATATAGTCTAATATATTAATAAAAGTATAAAATAGATTTTTTTAAATCAGTTTTTTTTCTATTTTTTATTTAGTTTTTTAATAAATAAATTTTTAATGACAAATTGTGAAACTTACATTTTAAAAAAACCAGAAAATCGGACCGGACCGGACTGGAAACCAGTAAAACCGGAAGTACCAGTTTAGGAGGGTAACTGGTGCGTAATCAGTTTTAAAAAATACAAAATCGGTACATACAGGTTCGGTCCTAGATTTTGTCCAAAACCGGACCAGACCGGACCGGTTACACCCTTACACCTTACACCTTATGAAAAACATTCACATATTGTAAAAAAAAGAAAAAAATTATATGTGTGTAGTGTAATAAACAGTGACTGATGCATAGAATTTCTCTTATAGTAATATTGGTTTACATCTGAACATTACACTTTTGGGTTGGTGAATACCTTAAGTTGAAAAACATTTTATTTTTTCTAGCAAATGTGTAAATTCATAATTTTTAGCATATTCTATTTCTCTCCAATAAGAGTAGTCGAACTCACTCATGGCACGCATCTCATGAATCTTGAGATAATGGTTACGGCATCATGGTTCGAGATTGAAAGAAATGCTGATTAAGATAATCAAGGTTGATTTAATTTGATTTCTTAGTTCATAATGAAAATGAAAACAAACAATTATCAGGATTTTGGGGTGATGAAAATAAACAATTGGGATGACTTGGTTTCTTTGTTCTCTTAATAAACAAGTTTTGCGGCATGCATGCCTTCATATATAGCCATCCATCTTCTACTTGCTAGATCTTGACTTATAAGATAAATCTCAAACATATGAGGCAACAAACCAAAATGAGTGGCTTTCAGCCTGAGTACGTAGTTTTGAAACGTGTAAATATCGTACATTTTTAAAAAAAAAAAATAGATAAATATGATATTTAATTACATTAAAAAATTAATTTTTTAATAATAAACTCTACTCTTTTTTAAACAAAATGAACGTGACTTGCACATCCTAAGATTGTATCTAATATTACTTAATTTTTAATATTCGCACTCATGCAAGTAATCATCCAAGCTAAATTTGGTTTGATTCTTATAATTAGGGACTATCATCAAAGATAACTCTCTCGATATCATCACGACTATTTAAAATTCTAAACATAATTATCTAAGGTTTGATTAAAAAAAAAAAAAAGTCGCATATATATTCAGTATATCCATTCTAAGATTAAAACCTACATATATATATATATATATATATATATATATATATTGGCCTCTCTTTCTCTCTCTCGATGTCATCACAACCTTATCAGATGGGCATATCTATGGATATTGAATAGAACATGCTTAAGCAGTACTATTCTAACCGATGCTTCTTGCCAATCTTCGATCTTGTACACTCCCATGCATATCTTCCTATGGACCTATATATACTTGCATGGAATATGCAATATATATATGTGAAAAATGCTCTTACAACTCGAATTTTTGTTCTTTTCTGGGCGAGTAAAGTTAAACCAGGTGGGGCCATTTTTTTGGATATGTATGAGCTTAACTTTCATGCCTACAAAGCTAGCTGGTTCTGACAATAAATTGGATGTTCTTCATCTTTGGTTATTCCCAAGCCAACTTCACTTTCCAATTTTTATGCCATTCGGTTAGATCAGAATATTAAGCTTATGAACCATTGAACCCAAGTCGTTAATTCCTATATACATATTAGATAATATTCACTAATTAGTAACATAATGAAGTAAGTCTAAATTTCAAATCAACATTTCCATTTTAGGCCTATATTAGATCTTTACAGTGAGTCCGATGTTTGGCGGGAGCCCCCAGCAATAGCTCTAATGTTATTCATATATAAATAACCCACATTTAGATACAACGCAATTTTAGCATTCAAATGGACCGCAACTACAATCATGTGTGGCCATGATCACTAAATGCGTTGACACCTATTTTATTTACTCATGTGTGGTTAATATATAACGACTTGACCTTTGGCCAAATGACTTGTTGGAGGAAAGAATAGTAATCGACTAATGATGCAGTCACAAGGAATTCACGTGATTGAGGATGACTAAATGATAAAAATAAATAAAATGTACCTTTCAAGCTTAGAGACAGTTCGTGGGAGACATCATGTTCAGCAAAAAATCTCAAGATTCTCAAACAACCATATTTTTCAAAAATTGGGATTCATGAAGATAAGTCTTGACAAGATACCCATGCCGGAAGGACCCTATTAACTGTAAAATTGTGCTAATAAAAGGATAATACCATACTGAGCTCCAAAATCGTGCCTCTAAGGAGTCATGTCATGTACAACACCTCAACCTTTATAAATAGACCACCATATACTCTACGTCAAATTATTCATTTTTATTAAGAAAAGCTAATCTCTCTCTGACTTAACCATAGAGGCATCCACCACCAGGTTATCCAAGACTCTTTATGGTTGCAGGTTGGGAGAGCGCGTTGTAGGTATCGCCGAAAATTGTCTCAACATGAATAACGATAAAAATTAGATATTTTCTTTTAATCAATGATTAAAATCCTCTCAGATTTGGGCAACGTTGGGTGAGAAAGTGATATACATATAAAATGAGTCTTATAATATTTATTAATTATTTAATAAGTGAAAATATATGCTCACGGAAAACAATAAATATTCTAGAGCTGACTTCATATATTCTATCTCTCTCCAATATGAAGCACTTAAAACGAAAAAAAAAAAAAAAAAGGATGTTTGATTTTCAAACGTTCCATAATGTTCAATGATGGAATGTTACATAGAAAGTTTTAATTTCTAGAAAAATGCTTTTTAAACAATTGTTTAAAATCGTTGGGGTTGTTTTTCCACTCATGTTGTGTTATACGCTGAGCTCTCCAGGTTAGGGTTTGGAGGGGTTGTGGTAAAGTGGATGGTTCGAGAAGCGAGAGTTAAAAGTAACTGCAAACGAGAACCCAGTTTAGTTCAAGTCTTTAGTGAATGGTTGGATCGAGGTTGTAGCGGGCTTGCGTTAAGTAATAAGAAGTATGATAGTGTGGGCTTATTCCAAGTATGTAGTTGAGTAGGTTGTGGGCCTTAGTGTTTAATAACTTTCATGTAGTTGTAGTTAGGTCATAACCCATTTTATTATCTTGTTTACTGCTTTAAGTGTGTTGACCTCTGTTATACAAAATAGGATAGTTAGTTAGAGGATTTGTCTGTATATGTAAGTGGGATGACACACTTGTAACAACATGAAAAATCTTAATCAAATTATATATTTCTTTTTTTATCCTCTTCTTCTTTCTTCTAGAGGTGCTTAATTCCCTTGAAGTGAGCTCATTGGTTCATCAACTGTAATCAAAGGTTGTGTAACAAAATTTGTGTTAGAGAGACACCGATATCTGTGCTAATCAATTACAAACTATAGCTGAAGGCACAATGCTAAACCAATTACAAGATGGGCTCACTGCCCTATAGAGGTCAACAAATTCCGAATATCAAAATTTACAAACAAAGATGTGGACCCTAAAGAGAAAAAAACGACTTTATTGTATAACAGATTGCAGTCTTGACAGTAGAGTTACATAAAAAATTAGAACAATAATAAAAGAGAATCTTTTGCTGGCAGTCCAAGGAGGGATGAAGCTATTAACCAGCAGAACTTGGGTGAGATCCTAGAATACTAAAAAATCCAGACCCTTACTTAGGAGACTCACTAAACCACCAATATAAAAACCCTTACCAATCCAAAAAGTAAACCAACACCAAATGAAGGAAAGAAGGGAGAAATGACTCTGTTATCATTGTAATGCCAAGTGGAACCCTGCCCATAAGTTCAAAAATCCTAAATTCTATATCTTGGAGGTATTACTGGATAAGGAAGGCCGGGAGGAATCAATGGAAGTAGCAGTTGAGAAGGAGGAAGGACCTGAGGTGGTTGAATTGAATAATAATCTAGAAAATCCTGAGATTTCATTACATGCCTTGACAGGCTCCCATAATTCCAAAACTATGAGATTAAAAGGTCCAGTGGATAACTATCTTGGTTGACATTGGTTCTACTTATAATTCCTTGGACTCAGTTTGGTCGAAAATGCCGAATTACCCCTAGATTACACTGAAAAAGTTAAGATGATGGTAGCTAATGGTAAAATGTTACCTAATAAAGGGAATTGTAAGGAGGTTAAAGTTAAAATCCAGGGTATCACTATGACTTTTGATGTACATTTATTGGTCTTGGTTAGATGTGATATGGTGTTAGGTATACAATGGCTTCGAGAGTTGGGGAACATTCTATGGAATTTTGGAAAACTCAATATGAAGTTTAATTTTGGGGAAAAATCTATGAAATTTCAAAGAGATTACAACACAATTAATTGAGGAAGGCTCCCATAACAAGCTTAATAAGTCGAAGAAGAGAGGAGTTCTTTTATAAAGAAATAGAAGTAGAGATGGAAGGGAACTAAAATTTGGAAATAAAACTCTAGCAGCAGTTCAAGTGCTATATTCTCGTATGCAAATGTGTTTTGTGGGCATAAAGGACTGCTCCTTAGAACCCATGACCATGTTACCAATATAATTCCTGACACAAGCCCATGTCAATCAGACCTTATAGATACCCCTACCATCAAAAGGATGAAATTGAAAAAAATAGTCAATGATCAGTTGAACTCAAGGGCTATAAAACCTAGCCAAAGCTCCTATTCCTCTCTAGTTCTACTTGTGAGGAAGGTTGATGGATCATGGAGGTTGTGTGGACTACCTATGGTTAAGGAGTTGTTGGGTGAACTGCATGGTGCTTTCGTTTTTTCAAAATTGGATTAAAAGTTGAGTTACCATCAAATTAGGATCAAACCTTCTAATGTGCATAAGATAGTATTCAGGACCCATGAAGGACACTACGAGTTCCTAATCATGCCCTTTGGCGTAACCAATGCACCCTCTACCTTTCAAAGCCTTATGAATGAGGTATTTCGTTCTCATTTGAGAAAGTTTATAGTTATTTTTTTATGACATTTTGGTTTACAACAAAACAAAAGGTGAGCATGTGGAGCACCTTAAATTGGCCTTGGAGACCTAGAGACAGCATCAACTGTATGCCAAATAGTCCAAGTGTCATTTTGGGTGCAAGGAGATTGCTTACATGGGCCATTTAATTTTGGCCAAAGGATTGAGAGTTAACCAAGATAAGCTGCAATCTATGGAGGACTGACCCTTGCCTAACTCTCTGAAATTATTTAGAGGATTCTTCGGATTACTTGGATACTATTGTAGGTTCATCAAGGGTTATGAAGGGATTACTGCTCCGTTGACCAGAATTCTCAGAAAGGATAGTTTCCATTGGTGTAAAGAGGCCAAGATTGCCTTCTATAGGCTCATGAGAAGGAGCTTTTTGATCTTGTTTCAGTAGTGCTTAAGTGGAGGCCATACCTTTTGGTGTAGACCTTTGTGGTTAAAAATTGATCAGAAGAGTCTCAAGTATTTGCTAGATCAGAAGGTGGGGACTCCTATATAGCAATGGTATATCACCAAGTTATTGGGGGTAAGACTTCTTAGCAGAATACAAGAAGGGTACTGAGAATAGGGTTGATGATGCCCTATCCAGAAAGAAGAAGGGAGAGGAAAGCACCCTAATGATAATTACATTTCCAACCATGGGGTGGGTGAAGGAACTAAAGGCAGCCTATGCCACAGATGGCAACTACAGACTCTTATCAACCTATTCCAAGACAATAAGTTGAGCTTAGAATATACTATAGGAGAGGAACTACTCTCGTACAATAGCTGACTACACATCCCTTAGAAGAATGAGTTCAAGAAGAAATTTCTAGAACTCACCCACACTAGCCCTTGGGGTGGACATTCATAGTATGATAAGTCAATTAATAGGATAAGAAGGGAATTCTATTGGCCAGGACTTAAGAAGGATGTGAAGAGATTTATTCGAGATTGTAATCTATGCCAAAAGGTGAATGTGGACAATACTCACCCCAGTGGGTTATTACAACCACTTCTTATACCTTTCCAACCATGGACTCACATCTGCATGAATTTCATAAAGGGACTCCCTAATTCAAATGGATTCAACAATCTCTTGGTGGTGGTGGACAAGCTCACTAAGTATAGCCATTTTACCACTCTTAAATATCCATATACAACCAAGAGCCTAAACTATTTCAAAAAAATATTTTAAAACTACATGGGTTACTCCTTTCCATCATATCAGATCGAGAAAACACCTTTACTAGCCATTGTTTTACAAGAGCTGTTCAAACAACAAGGAGTTTAGCTAAACCTAAGCATTGCTTACAACCCACAAATAGATGGGCAAATAGAAGCAGTCAATATGACTTTGAAAAATTACCTAAGATGTTTCTTAGGTGATAGACGGTCTATGTGGGTAGACCTAGTTGAGTGGTGGTATAACTCCACCCCACTTATGTCTACGAAGCTGATGGATGAAATAGAGAGTACTGTTTGATCCAAAGACCAAATCTCACTATTGCTATGCCATAATATGCAAAATGCCCATGAATGCATGAAGAGGTACATTGATTTCTAAAGAAAATAGAAAGAACTTGAGGAGTGGGTATACCTTAGATTGTAGCCTTATGAACAAACATCAATTAGCCACCACTGTAAGCTCAATTTATCCCCTATCCCCTAGATATTTCGGTTCCTTCTAGGTGCTGCACAGGGTGGGAACTGCTGACTACAAGTTTCATTTGCCCCAACTTCCTGCATCCACCCCACATTCCACATATCCCAGTTGAAGAGAAATCTAGGCTCCAAGTTCGCTGCCATTTCGTCTCTACCACCAGTAGACGACCAAGGAGTCCTCAAACTAGAGCTAGAAGAAATCCTAGGACGCTAAATGATGAAATCTGGGAATCAGGCCAAGGTGAAACTTTTGGTTCGATGGCAAGGATAAGGAAGAGATGACGCAACTTGGGAGATGCAGTCATAGTTGAAGGAGACATTTCTACACCTTGCCGACAAGATGTGCTGTAGGAGGGGGAATTGTTACACGCCGAGTTCCAGGCTAGGGTTTGGAGGGGTGATGGCGGGGTTGTGCTAAAGTGGAGGGTTTTAGAGGCTAGAGTAAGAAGAAACTGCAATTGGAAACTCAGTTTAGTTCAAATCTTTAGTTAATGGTTGGACTGAGGCTCTAGCGGGCTTGAGTTGAGTAAGAAGAAGTCTTGTTAGTGTGTGCTTATTTCCAAGTATGTAGTTGAGTAGGCCTTGGGCCTTAGTGTTTAATTACTTTGTTGTTGCTGCAGTCGGGCCATGACCCATTTTATTACCTTAATACCTTGTTTATTGCTTTAACTGTGCTGGCCTCTGGCCCACAAAATAGGATAGGTAAGGATTTGTCAATATATGTTACTGGGACAACACTCTTTTTTTTTATTTGAAAGAGGGCGGAACCTCTATATTTATTAGAAGGCCTCACTCAGGTGGAGGGAAACCCGAACAACAAACTTGTAATGTCATGAAAGATCTAAATCAAATTCTCTATTTTCTCCTTTATCAACTTCTTCTTTCTTCTGAAGATGCTCCCCTCGAAGTGAGCTTACTGGGTCATCAACCGAAATCAAAGGGCTTGTTATATTTTTTGTTTTCCCCCTTACCTACGACTGTTTTCGAGATTGCAGCAAATTGAAGGATAGGATTTTGAGGGTGCAATAATTTAGTTATAATTACCAGTGGCTTTAATTGCATTAGGGTATAATTGAGGAACTCATTTGTAGATTGTAAAGTAATAGTTTAATTTATTTATGATTTTAAAGCTTTTTAATGTTTAAGATCTTTTCGATTCCGATTAAAAAAAAAAAAAAAAAACTATCATTCATTTCTTGCCAGCATTTTATTTTATTTTGTTTTGCTCGTCAGCAAAATTCACCCTTTCCTGCACCCAGTTTTTATTTTTATATTTTGGATGTTTATCCATCTTTTCTCAGCTATCCTATGAGAAGTCTAACTGCTACTCAGAATCACATGTTCTAGCTTCCAACTACCTATGCAACTCCAAAATTTCCTAAGATAAACTTATAAGAGTCTGCACGGCTCAAGAGAATTTCCAGATTTGTATTTCAGAGTTTTAGTCTTCCCTCTTAACACTTAATCGTAGCTAAACTTTTTGTCAACAATAAAACTGGGATTTGATTCCAACAACTAAACTCGTTGACATTTTTTTTTTTTAGAAGGAGGACGGAACTCCGGAGTTTATTAAAGCCCTCACTTATAGTGGAGGAAATAAACTTTTTGATTACACAACAAAATTATCATTTCTATCAAGGGAACTTGCGAGGATCTTTTTCTCCAGTCGTTCATGTACTTCTGATGGTCAGATTGATTTGCTGTAGTTGCCTGCAAAGCTTTAGAGGGGTTTTTGAACGTGCAAAGCCTCCTAGAAGAAGCCCTGAATTTAATGAGGATGATGATCCTGATGAATTCAAAATCAAGGTACCTCTAAGATGTGGTTGTAACTTGTTACAAAGAATGATCATAAGGAACTAATGGTGTTTAAATTTGGAGTATCTCAATGAAATGACTTTTGGCTTCTAAGAAATCAGAACCATATGGATTCATTTTTTTTCCCAAGACAACTTTACTTATTCTAATAATGTTTAGGTTGTGAATTGGATCTCCCTGAATATCCACGTTGCAGTCCTAGAGCAGTTATTTTTTTAGAAAAGTATATTGTATCCACTATGAACTACAACACTCAGCTGAATTGATTTGTTTCTTAGAGTGCCTCTTTTTGCAGCTATTGCTATGACGACTGTGTCTTCTGGGGTATCTATAACCATTTGGGAAAAGAATTAGCATCGGGAGAATTTCTAAAGTCGGTAGGGTGGCGAGTCAACAGATGAACTCAGACACAGCAGCAGCAGACAATGTGCAGAGTATACTCAAAGATGGATACTCTGAAGTTATTTTTCTTGAGTTTCTAATGGCTAGAGAGGCTAATAAGATAAGGTGCATGGAGACAGATGAACTCAGAGACAGCAGCAGCAGACAATGTTATCTGGAAAAAAAAAAAGTGAAAAAGACCAAACATCTGGAAGTAGTGAAGATTGAGAGATTTTTTTACCCTATTGGCTATTCAGAGAGAGGGGGGGGGGGGGGGGTGTGGCTTGTGGGGTATGGGTGGAGGCTTTATGTGATTTTTTTAGTGCTGACCATACTCAAAGATGGATACTCTGAAGTTATTTTTCTTGAGTTTCTAATGGCTAGAGAGGCTAATAAGATGAGGTGCAAGTAGAAGTTGTAGGAATTCATTATATTTTGGTTGGATTGTGCTCACAAGTAACATGACCTGATGGTCCTTAATGAGTTATGTGATGTTCCTTGTCTGGTTCTGCATCAATATTCAATAGACAAAGAAAGAAGTTCTTGTAAAAATTTGAAGGAAACCATTCTATTCTGATGAATACACATGAAAAACATTACAAAAGGATGATCGTGTATTGCTCATTTAGGAGAATGCAATAATGGTACAAGGAGAAGTGGTGTTTTCTTGCCAATTATTGGCCTATACATGTCACTCATGTCCAATTGCTCCAAAGTTGCACCATCTAGCAATTCCCAGTCAAACCAGTACAACAGATTAGCCAACACATATTCAGCTTCTATGATAGCGAATGCTATCCCTGGGCAGCCCCTGCTCCCCATACCAAACGGAATGAACTCATCATGATGGCCTTTGAAATCAATCGGGTTGTTTATAAACCTCTCTGGGAGAAACTCCTCCGGCCTGTCCCATAACTTGGGATCCCTTTGAATTGTCCATGTGTTGACCAAGACGGTTGTTCCGGGAGGAATATCATAACCTTCAACTTTGGCACTTGCAGATGATTTGCGAGAAATCATAGCAGGAGCATGTAATCTCAGAGTTTCTTTGACAATACACTTTAAGTAGTCCATCTGATCTATATCAGCCTCATCTACCTTTGCTTTTTTTCCTTTTCCCACAACGGCTCTGACCTCTTCTTGTGCTTTCCTCATCACACTAGGATTTTTTACAAGCTCTGCCATTGCCCATTCCATGGTTGATGCAGTGGTATCAGTTCCTCCCATAAACATGTCCTGCAATAAGGAAAAAGAAAGATTAGTTTTAGTCATGCTTGTGTGAATGAATCAGCAAGTCATGAGAGAAATACCAGAAGGATCGCTTTGATGTTTTCTTTTGTGAGAATGATTTCAAGCATGCCATTCTTCTGAAGATAGAGAAGAATATCCACAAAGTCTTTCTTATCAGATTGGTTGGTATCACCTCTTTTCTCATGTTCTTCAATTATTTGATCAAGGGCTGTATTTATTGCTTTAGAAGTGGTTCTTAATCTTCCAGAAAATCCAGTTAGAACATCAATCCATCCCAAATAAGGAAAGAAATCTCCAAAGCAAAATGCTCCTACAAGCCCCATTGCCTTTCTTGATAAATGTCCAAAACTCAGGCTACCTTCTTCTCCTTCATACTTCTGACCAAGGGAAGCTCTACAAGTTATGTTGTTTGAGATAGCAACAAACATCTCACCAAGATCAATTGCTGCTCCATTCATACATGAGCGTTGAATCTTCTCAACCATTTCACTAGTTTCTTCTTCCCTCACAAATTGAAATCCTTGGACTCTTCTTTGGCTTAAAATCTCAAGAACACAAATTTTCTTTGCATGTCTCCAATACTCACCATAGGGACAAAATGCAATGTCAGTGCATCCATAGAAAAGGACATTTGTTGCCCTTGTTTGGGGCCTGTCTGAGAAAACTGTATCATGGCCCTTCAAGACTTCCCTAGCTATCTCGGAGGATGAAACTACAAGAAATGGGGTATTGCCCACGTGTAAGAGCACTACAGGGCCATATTTCTCAGAGATAGCATGGAGAGATCGATGGAGGAGTGACCCTAGCTGGTGAAGGTTTCCAATTATTGGCAGTTTTGGAGGAGAGGGAGGTAAGTTTAGCTTGGCACCTCTGGAAAGCTTAAGGAAATACAGCAAGGAGAACAGAAGAAGCAGAGAGAAGAGAAAGCTGGGATTCAACAGGATGCTTATATGCAGCTCTTGCCACCATTTATGCAACAAGAAGGTCATTGGATCCATGCTGCCTTTAGCTCTTCTTTCTACCACAAAGATTATGAACGAAATTAGGAGTCTAGATACTTATAACAAGGATCTGAGAGTTTGAGACGCAGAAAACTTACATAGGTTTAGGCTTAAAGGCGATCAAAATTGTAGCAAATTTAAAGTCAATGAACATGATGACACAATCATGCGACAATAGTTTGTAGCATGGAGACAGGTCTTTCGGATTCTGGTTAACCGATTGTATAGCACTAGTCATTTACTATTAAAATAATCAATTATA
The DNA here is from genome assembly GCF_004785595.1 of Juglans microcarpa x Juglans regia. Classification (NCBI taxonomy): domain Eukaryota; kingdom Viridiplantae; phylum Streptophyta; class Magnoliopsida; order Fagales; family Juglandaceae; genus Juglans; species Juglans microcarpa x Juglans regia. The sequence continues at coordinate 2,172,108 of NC_054604.1, read as the reverse complement.
AGAATATTCCAGGATCTGATCTTGGTATCCTAAAGCCTGAAGATAAGACTTTAGGCAACCTTCTGCTTTAAAGTCTTATCTCGCAACATATATCAATGATTTTTTAAATTTTTAATCCAATTTTTGTTTCTATGGCCTCATTTACTAGTCTTTTCCAGTCTTGCAGCTGCATATGCTCTGGCGAATCTTTAAAGATTATTTTATTTTGGTGATGGGCATCGTGTAGATCATCGAGATGTACGTATTAATTGTCTATTGAGTTTTGTAAAAATAGTTGATAATTTTTAATGTTATTTTTTAAAAAATATGCTTTATATTGGGATTAATGTGAGAGTAAAGAGCTAAAATTGAAGAGTTTTGGCACTTTGGGTGATCCAAGGACGAAGCAGGATTTATGTAAAGGGGCGTAAGATATATAAAAGTTTGTATATAATAAAAATTAAAAGATTATTTAAAATCGTGTAGACATATTATGATATTGAAAACGAATTTAGACATACACATATATATATATAGATATATCATATATACAACATAATAAATTTAAAAAATTTGATTTACATGATTAATCAACGAGCATATTATATATAATTTATGGAGAATAAAACATAATTGACATTAAAAAAATTCACATCTAAGACTTTTTTTTTTTTTTTAATTTTACAAAAGTTTAGATTAAATTAATTTTATTAATTTCAGAAGTTTGGAATGCACTACTCTTACCGATGACATGCTTGAATTAATGCACTAGAAGCAATCTACTTTGCAACTCCAAGAAGCCAGGAAGCCAATTCTATTGAATATAATGTCTCTAAAATTATTAAAGTTGAAGTCCCCTTAAATTAATTTCAATCCGATAATGCCAGTACAAATTTTACCACACAGACTTTATAAACTGGCCTGTCACCATTAATAAAAGTTAATATAAAACGTTAGTTAGATCAATATTTAATACATAGGCAACGTGTAATGTTCCGTCCCAAAAGTTTAGGGAGTTAGCTCTTATCACCTAAAATCATCTCTCATTGTACAAATTATATATACTCCAGAGACTCCATAAAATATAAATTTACTTGTTCAAACCAAATATATATGTTCATCTACTAGGACACCAAAAAAAGACCTCAACATAACAAACTAAAATCTCCATCAAGACTAAAAAATATTCACGTCTCAAAATACTCAAATGAATATAAAATAATAAATTGACTGAATATGACTTTCTAATAATTACTTGTACCCTTTGACACTTATTCCTCTATGATCATCTAATCTTACTCATGCTTTATATTCTTGATTTCTATCAGAACCATCAAAACTATCTAAAAATATTGTCGAGATAATGAGTGAGTTGTCAACAACTCAGTAAGCAGAGAACATATACTAGTGTGTAAACATGAGCTAGTAACATAATGCAAAACCAAAACATATTATTTATCAAAACATGTTAGCACGAGAAAACTCACCGAGAAGGCCATTTGGTGCTTTTATTTTTATTTTTTTCATACCCTTAAACATTTAAAACAAAATTCACAATATTATTAAAAAACACTTACTTAATCACTAAGTTACAAAAAAACTGTTGGGATCCATTCTCAGGACCTCGAGCATTTTTTAAAGCAATTACACAGAACAAACTTTATTGTTTCACGAGAAGACTACGCGGTAGAAAGGCTTAGTGTCACTTTTGTTAATAAGTAAGGTTTTAGACATTGTAAGGGGGTTTTTCCCATTGCCTAAAGTCCACTGGTCCTAGGCCCAATACCCGGCCCAAGCCCCCCTAGTCTGCTTAGGGGACAAAGCGTCTGCCAAGAAGGGAGGCCGAATAGTTGACAAGACAGCTCAGCCTGACAGTTTGCTGCCGCTTTCAGAGCCCAGAGACTTGCGCAGAGTGCAGCAGGAATACGAAAGACCCTCGATCCAATCGACATCAGATCATCTACAGCTCATAGGGAGCGGACACAAAGTCAGGGAACCGCGCCGCATTAATGGCACTGTTGTTGAGTTACACACCACATTTATGGAGCTGACGTAAAGCCACGCCGCATTAAAGAAAGTCTGACAGTAGAAACAGAAAGGAAGGCACAGACTTTGTGGAGACAAAGACAATCTGCACCCCTGCTACCACGATATAAATAACCAACTCTAGGTATGAAGAACTATATTTGATTCCTAGACTCCTTTACTTATTTACAAACTTCCAATAATATTGATTGACATTGGTATCAAAGGTTACCCGGCGCCAAGGCCGCCCTCTTCAAGCTGCACTTCTCTCTATCTTTTGCAGGCTCGTTTCTGAAAATTTGAGTTGTCAAAGCCTGACCTAAAGATGTGAGAAACACGACGTTAACAGACATGTTAGACCCAAAGGAAGTAAAAGCCTTGAAGACCCCATGCAATTCTGAGAAAAATAGATCCACTGGAGAAATGGATTGAGAGACAGAAATTTACTAGGGAATAACCGTCGTGATGAAAACTCATTGAGAGAGAGGCAATGAGTAGTGAAATGGGGGTTGGGCTGAGGTTGACAGTGGAGCACGACGGCAGTGCACTGTGAGGGAGAGAGAATCACATAGCAAGAGAGAGAGTTGCGACCGGCTTATCGAGAGGGGACGATGGCCATGACTCATGGTGGCGGCTCTAGGCAGTGGAGGCTAACCACGGTAGTTCTGATGTAGGGTGGCACGACCTTTCTCTTGTGTTGGACGACTGAAGAGTGTTACTATTTGCTGGATTGCCGTGCTTGGAGGAAGAAGAGCCGTGCTCTATTTAGGTGTAGGGAAAATAGGGGACGTGGAGGCTTGCTAGGTGGTTGGGACACGTCAGCTAGGTTGTTTTCATGGTGGTTCGTGGCTGGCTGTGGTGGTTGAACACAGGTTGCCTATAGTTTTGTTGGTTGTCCACAACGGTTAGACATGGGGCTCTCGTGGTGCACTTTCCCTATGGTGCCGTGGAATGCTCGGTTGTCTCATGGTGCAATGGTGTGGGTCTTCTTGGAGGCTGTTGTTTCGTGCTATAGGGGGTTGAGGGGAGGCCATGAGGGTGAAAAGTCATGGTATGCGTGGGCTTCTTTGGCTGTATTGAGAGGCTGTGTGGTGGGTTGGTTTCTTTTCTCTCAACTCGACCAGGTGCTACAGTGGAGGAGTGTGGGTCAACAAAAACATGGGGCCTAGCTAGGGCTTAATATATACTGGTGTGTTGCCGTGTGATCTGTGTGCTTGGTAGAATAGGCAGGCATGGCTTAGTTTTGGTTTCGGGTGTGGTCTCTTGGTGGTTTGTTGCGGCTTGTAGTTGCTGTGAAGTGAAGGAGTTTTGGCGTGGGAGGATGCTGCGACTTGTGGTTTGGGTTGGCATGGAGGAGAGAGTGCGATGTGGGGCTTCAATTTTTGATTATCTGAACGTGGAGGAAGGGTGCTTCAACCCTAGCTTTTGATGAGGAATATGAGCTTACGTGCATGGCTTAGAAATTTATACACAAACTGGTCTGGGCCTAATGGATTTGTGTCCATTTTATGGGCTTGACCCATGGATCCAAGCATTTTTTGTTGGGTCTATATTTTGGACTCTAGTAAATAGGTTGGCCCATTATATTCCATAGCTTGCCTAAAATCGTCATGGGCCTAGTATTCAATAAATTTCCATGGGCCTCGTCTCAAATTCTAAAATAATCAAACTCGTCTCATAAATTTTTTGGGTCAATTACCAAATAAACAGATTTCACTTGGTTCATAAAATTTTAAAAGGCTTTAAACTAATTATCAAGCTCAATAAAAATCCATATTCCACCATAGTAATATTTTGGGCCCATGGCATATTCAAAATTACTCGATAAATTTCAAATGGGTTTCCCATAAATACTAACCTAAAAAAAATTTATAGAACTCGACTTGGTTTGAGCTTGGTCCTGGGTTTGAATGTTACACAACATGTCTTAAATTTTATAAAATACCTAAGATTTTTTTGTTTTGTAAATTTGTTCTAAGTGTAGCATTTTTCATTAGATGACAACCTTTCATTTCATTAAGACAAAACAATAAATTCTAGGTTTGTTTGGAAAGTGAGATCATCCCATCTCATTTTAAATTTTTTTATAATTTCATTCCCAAACATATCATTCAAATACATACTTTTCAATTTGAAATTTTTAATTTTTTATCTAATCATTACCTAAGCATTACAAATTTTTAAAACTTTCAAATGAAATATAAAAAACAATACAACTTTTTTAAATTTTAAAACAAACATAATATTGAAATATTATATTCTTACAACATTTTTATTCAACTTTTTCTTTATTCTTTCCCAACACTCAATAAAACATCTTTAATTAAAATAATTTCATTACTATTTATAAACTATTTTACTGCTATTCACAAACTATTTCACTATTATTTACCGAATTCTCATCTGACCACCTCACTATCATGTCCTATATAGATGAGGCAAATCACCACAGGAAAAGTCATATCATGAACACAACTCATGTGAATCTGATCTGGATGTATCATGGGGAATACAATATTGCTACAAGATGAAGAGGAAATTTCTTAGTCACAACAAGTGAGTAGTTAACTTCACTCATGTCCAAGTCATGATCTTCGCCCTGCGCAATTGGACTAGGCAACCTCCAGTCAAACCAACACAAGAGGTTGGCAATCACATACTCAATCGTAGTAACACCGAATGTCAACCCTGGGCATCCCCTTCTCCCACCTCCAAATGGGATGAATTCAAAGTCTTGACCTTTAAAATCAACTGGGTTGTTTATAAATCTCTCAGGAAGGAACTCTTCTGGCTTATCCCATAAGGTAGAGTCCCTTTGGATTGCCCATGTATTGACAAATACCTTGGCTTTTGGCGGAATATAATAACCTCCTAATATCACACTTGATGATGTTTCTCGAGGTACCGAAAGAGGAGCTGGTGGATGTACTCTGAGAGTTTCCTTCAAGATACATTTCAAGTAATTCATTTGATTGATGTCATTCACATCTATTTTTGACTTCATTCCCACCACTCTCCTCACCTCGTCTTGAGCTTTTTTCATGATATTTGGATTCTTTATGAGCTCTGCCATTAACCATTCTAAAGTTGTTGAAGTCGTATCACTTCCTGCGACGAACATGTCCTGAGTTTTGAAAAGAGAAACATTAGCTAAACGTATGTGCAGAAGAATATATAGAGATTGGGGAGGGAGAGAGAGAGAGAGAAAATAGAGAGGAGAGAAATTAAAGACCAGTAAGATTCCTTTGAGGTTGTCTTCGGTGAACTCAAATTCGAGCATTCCATCCCTTTGAAGTTGAAGAAGAATATCTACGAAATCTTTCTTATAAGGCCGGTCATCATTACAATTCCTTGTCTTGTGTTCTTCAATCACTTGAGCAAAAAATACATCTAATTCTCTAAAAGTAGCTTTGAGATTCGGAATGAACCCCGTAAGAACATCAATCCATCCCAAATAAGGGAAAAAGTCACCCAAACAAAATGATGTCAATAGTGCCAGTATCCTTCTTGATAGATGTCCAAAACTTCTCTTACCATTTTCTTCTTCAAACTTCTGGCCACATATACATCTTGAGACTATGTTGTTTGAGGTTGCAATGATCATCTCACTTAGATTAACATGAGTCTGTTTGATATTGCACGACTCGCGTATCTTTTTCATTAATGAATCAACTTCTTCTTCCCTTACATTCTGAAACGATTGCACTCTTTTAAGGCACAAAAGCTCAAGGACACAAATCTTCCTAACTTGTCTCCAATACTCACCATAGGGTGCGAACCCAAGGTCAGTGCAACCATAGAGTAAGGTGTTGGCGGCTGTAGTTTGGGGCCGGTTTGAGAAAACAATATCATGCGACTTCATGACTTCTCTGGCTATATCGGCAGATGACACTATCAAGGTTGGAGTATGACCCAAGTGTAAGAGTATCATGGGGCCATACTTCTCAGAAAGGGCTCGAAAAGAGCGGTGTGAGAGCTTGCGAAGCTGGTGAAGGTTGCCTATAATTGGAAGCTTTGGTGGGGAAGGAGGCAAATTGAGTTTGGTGGTTTTAAATATACGTTTGCAAAAACGCTGAAATGAAAAGAGAAAGAGTAGAGATAGGAGGAGATAGACGGGTACTTTGTGTAGCTCTTTCCATGATTGTATGAACCAATGTTGCAGGGCCATTTCCTCAGTGTTCTGCACTTGGCTACGCGGCTTTTTCAGTTGTATATAATGCGTGTTAATTTTTCGACACTTGATATATATATACAAGTAACAAGCGGCAGAATCTTGGCTTCTTGAATTTGGTCGTCAGACTCAGATGATCAGCTTGCGCCATCTCTTGTCGGATTGTTGGGGAAAAGGTCATTACATTTTCAAGAGCCTGTCTTCTCTCCGATCTCACCTCGGATCCTCTATCGCTATCTTCTCTCTCTCTCTCTCTCTCTCGTTCCATGTGGCATTTCTGAAGCTTTGCAGCGAGACACCACCATGCATGCGTGGATTCCTCCACACCATGACACCTTGTCTCTCCCTCCGCCATTTTCTGCAAAACCAAGCCGGCCATCTTTTTCATAACTTGTAGCTCTCGTCTTACGCACGCACTTTCACCATACTATCATATCTGCTTGTAATATGTGTACAGAGTAGTACAGGCAATATCTGTCTTGTCAGGAAGTACGTAGTGTTCTCTTAGAAATTTGTGGGAGAAAAGAATGAAGGGAAAATAGTCTTCTATTTGGGTAGGTACCGTACGTGTTCCTTAAATGTTTTTGTACTTAAGAGGATAATGATAAGTTAATTGTTTTCTGTCAGTTATTTTTTTTCAATTTTTTTAAATTAATGATTAATGATTAAAGAAATAATTATTAATACAGTTTTACATTTTTTTTAATTTTTCTTAACCATTAAAGATATTAAAAGTTATTTAAAAGAAAATAAAAAAATAAAAATTTTAAATACACTATAAAGTAGTAAAAAGTTGGTAATTAAAAGGATAGTAAGCATATCATTATCCTACGTAAGAACTAAGCGGTGTTTGGAAATAATTTTTATTTAATTTAATTTAATCTAATCTTATTTTATATTCTTTCTAAATATTATTTAAATATAAATATTTTCAATTTAATTATTACAATTCTTTCAAACTAATTATTATAATTTTTTTAAATTTTTAAGAAAAAATAAAAAATAATTCAAAATTTTCAATAATCTAAGGATGGATGATTTTTCCTTAGGATCGAGTCAATGATGAAATGGATCAACGCAAGAACTTGTTAGAGTACGCAATTTCTCAAATCCTTTTTATTTCCTTTTATTATATGTAATAATTGAATTGAGATGTTTGACGGGTTCACTTTAGTTATAAAGTGACTTGGATTGATGCAATAATCTATTAGATCTAGTACATTTCGTTTAAAATAAATTTACAAAATGATAAACCACGTTAAGTCATATCATTTTTTGAATTTAGTTTTGTATAATTACTTTATGTAATACTTTTCTATATTAATATCACAATTAATTGCATATTTTTTTAACTATGTTAGTATGTTAATTAAAAAGTGATTATTATAAGACAAGATTAGCACAAAAACTAAGGATCAAGAAAAAAGGAACGAAAGGGCATATCTTTGGATATTGACACTACAAGAAAACTGAGTTTTACCAGCGATTATAAAATCGCCGCAGAAAATATCGACGCAAATGATATCAATCGCGTCGAATACAAACTCGTTGCCATGGTGTAAACTCGCGTCTGTCCTTAAACGCTGTGTTTTCATTAATTAGATTTTTTACGGCGAATTAATTAGTTACTTGTGACGACTTTGTGCGTCACAAGATGAAAATTTTCTTTCGTCGCTGTGATTTTCGCCACAATTGAAGCGCACGGGCACCAAACACACGAAGTGCATTTGATTTTCCCCCCAACTTTATTTCTCCCCATGTCTGCCCACTTCGACGCGCGAGAACTCTTCTGCCCACCGACCCATTGCACCAAAAGACTCCATTTCCAAACCCTGCAAGCTCCAACCACTCCAGTGTTCTCTCATGGCATCAGCTCCCCCATCGTGAGCTTTTGGCCCATTTTCCGAGTCCATTTCCCCACACTGGCCTTCTCCCTTCTGTTCTAGGTTCACAAATTTCACAGAACTTCAAATCCCACAATTGGCTACCCTAGTGTTCTCCACTGCTTCTATTCTCTCTCTTTGGGAAGCTAGGTCCTACGTTTGTGGCTCCCCTTACAAATTTCAATTTCGTGCCTCCATTTCGACATAGAAGGTAGAATATATCCGGGGTTTTCAAGAATAATCGATCGTGGCTCCAGGTATCTCTTGCTGCCATTACATTTATCTTCCCCCCTCCACAAGTAGGTTACATTACAAATTTGTTGTCGTCTTTAGATCTACAATAATTTTTTCCTTCTGTGAAACTGATGTGCACGTTCCTCTATTTTTGCTGTTTAATGTTGTGTATGATCTGCCTCGTGTGTTGGAGCGGCTGAATCAGTTGTGGGCATTAGATAATTTTAATTCACCGAATATTGTTTTTTTTTTTGGGGCTTATCAGAAGCTTTTTCTTGTAGAATTTATGGCTCAGTTTTTGGCTTATCAGAAGATTTTTCTGCTAGAATTTATGGCCCAGTTTTTGTTACCGTATTTACTGTAAGTTAGTGATTTCTTATAATGCTTGAAGAAAGTGCTGCCATTTTTCCTATAGTATATGAATTTCTGAAGTTGTTGCACAAAGTAGGGGATTTCTACACGCTACCATAGCTCATTTCACTGGAAAAGGTCTGCTTATATAACTTACTAATGACAAGGATTAAAAAAAAATAGTATTTGGTGAATTAAATATTGCTAATCGCTTATGAAAAGGTCTGCTTATGAAGATGTGCTAAAAGTCCTAAGATATAATTGTAGGACACATTTCTTTAAATCTAGTTGCTTATGGCAACTAGTCTTTAGTCTGTGTCGTGTAAACATGGGTGGTTTGCTCTTCCAATTTATGCATAAATTGAAAATGTGTTTGTGTACGTATAATGTAACTGTGGCCATCTAACGTATTTAAAAAAAAAAATACAAAACAATCCTATGTTAGACTGACTAATAAACAAATGGTAATGATTTTGGAATCGATAACATGGGGGAATTCAAAGCTGGATCAGTGGTGGCTTTTAACTCATTGGACTACAGATTGGAACCCAATCCTTTTGTTTAAAACAGGGTAATTTGTCCACCCACTAACTTGAATGGAATGCCTTCACAACACAGCTTGGGATTCCCCACCTGATCTGAAATTCAAAGCATCTTCTTTGAATTAGGGGACTAATTTATAGGCTTGGAATCAAAGTTTTTCTTAAGGTGGAATTGATTGTATGATCTAAAAAGTGTCAACTTTGTGAAGTTCTTTATCTATTCTCGTTAAGCTTCGAGTAACGCTGCTATATAAAACAATTATATGTTGTGACTTGATGGTTCTTATGTCAAATCAGATATTTCTTATTATAATCTTGATATAGATTCGTTGGAAGATGAAATGATCGTTTGAAAAATTAAAGTGGCAAAACTTCCCGTCTGTTATAAACCATAGTTTAAGCTGTCTCTTTCTTTCTTATACGTAAAAGTCTAATCTCCAACCGAAATATACATGAGAGCATTATTGCACATTATTAGATAATTTTTTAAAGGATCCATAACTGCTGCCTGAAGAGAAGAAGCTGATCATCTGCAACAGCATTTCCAACGAACCTGTTAAAACAATACCAACATTACTAATTTTGTCAAAACCACTTGTGTGGGCCCTAAAAGTGTCTTATTTCTGTCACAAGTCGGGGACATTTATACTTTTGACATGGATGTCAACTTACTACTGCTCATTATGATTTAGACCCTTAGAATTGGAGGCTGTTGGAATACAAGAAGTTCAATTTGTGAATCACTCTCAATTCTTGCAATTAAAAACCCATCAATATTTTGTCTTTAGTTTTAAAACTTCAAGAAACACTCCATTACCTTCTTACTTGGATGAATCATCTTCTTGATATAAACATAAATATTGTGGGTTCATATTGGAGTAAGTAGTTAAGAGGTGAGGTGAGGTGAGGACTCATAGGCAGCCATGATTTATCCTTAACAGGGAAGGGATAGGGAAGGGGAAGAGGGGGGGTGTGGTTGGTTTTGGTCTGGTGGCCTTAACCTTCAGTGGATGATGGAGGCCTTTTGATATTGGGCAAGTCTTGTCTGTTGTCTGGTACTCCTGTGAATGATGGCAGAAAATCGTTATCAGTGTTGCTTAAACAAAAACCTCATTTTCTTGGGTTATTGCTTCTCATCATTTATTGGGCAGTCCCAAGTTGGCAACCCTGCATGTTACTGATCCTTATAAGAGATATCTTTATTAGTCATATGGCCTTAAGCGTCATTTTATCATCTGCAACGATGATGATCTTCTTGTGTGTTATGTGATACAGAAAACTCTGACACCGTGAACCCATGCATGCTTGGGTGGACTGTTGTAATGTCCAGCTTTACTAACCTGAATGCTTGAAGGTACTGGGTAAAAAGTGCATGTCTATTCTGTTGATGTCTGTTAGTATGGAGCTGTTTTTAATGTTTTTAATTAAACCTCGTGCTACATGCATGATCTAGCTAGCTAGCATTTGATCCTATAAAGCTGTAATGAATAAAATATTTATATACATATATATATGTTCCTTGGAGTACAGGGATTATAAAATTAGTGTTAAAACCAATAATTATTTTTACGCATGAAAATGTATGAACCCAAAATCTCTTATATTGGTCTCCCCCAACCCACTGATATATCAAAGCCAAAATCCAACAAGTGGCTACTGCTAGCCACTTAGCCTGCTATTAGAATCTGACCAAAAAATTCAGTATATCTATATATGATTCACATCACGCAGTTGATATTGTGAGCGGATAATTTTAATGCATTTAATATATGATATTTAACATCATTGTCTGATATCAAGCCTTTTATCTTTTATGTGAGTGCCATTTGAAATATTAAATGTACATACAAAAAAAAAATTATAAGTTAAACTTTCTGATCTATATTTGTTGCTAACTAGGCTAACTAATATTAGTAGTTGGCTGAATTTAGTTTTCATGGTTAGATTGTTCATAGAAAATGAAAACATACAAATTACAGTCCATAATTAAACTATAAAAATCTCTTAACAATCTCTTGAAGTCTCTTACTATATGCTGGTTGGACAAGCATATATATCTGAATTGATTATTGTTCTCTTTTCAATCTTTAATATTGGTTTCTATATATATATGTTTCTGGTATTAATCTTAGATTCTGTGATATATTTCATGGCATTTTCTTTATGCAGTCTTTTTTATTTCTTACAATTAGCTGTTTTCTAAACAAATGCTAATGTGTGTATAATTAGGAAAATTTATCGAGGATGATGTGCCATTTATAGTTGGAGCTTTCTGTGCAACTGTCTTCTAGAAGATCTTATTAAAGAGGCAGGGAGCCCTTTTGAGGTAATTACTGTAGACATACGGCCATGCCTGTTTCTATTGCCTACATAAACTGTTTATATATGAGGAACAATAGGCATTTGTTTGACTCAATTGTGTTTTGCTCATCTCGGCCAAGTCTAGTTGTTGTAGCATATGGCTTCTTTTACATGTATATGTTACTTTAATGTAATGACTTAGTTTTAAAACTTAGTTTTCTTAATTTCTGGAAAAGAAGCATACCGAGTACTAAATACGTCTTACTTTGTATTGCTAAGTTGTGATACACAAAAGGAACACATAATTTTTATCGAATATTGATAGCGTTTTTGTTAATTGTGGTTTGATTCAAGTTAATATTATTTTGTTGTGGTATTATGGTGTGTAGATTAGACAGTGATGAACTATATATAAACCATATCATAAGGCATGGGTACTGTTGGATAAACTATATGTAAGTGTTATATAGCAGTGAAACAATCTTATTTTACATGACAACATTAAGTGCAGTTTATCTTATTAACACTATTTAATTTCTTATTATGGGTGGTCATTCACTCAAACAATATTCTACTTACCAGATTCTCTTGGAGTTGGTTTTTTGTTTTGGGTGATGTTGTTCGTTTGTAAGTCTATATATATCATGTGTATATACATACACACACACAGAATATGGATATATATATATATATATATATGAGAGTGAAGGTGGTGGACATGTAGTTGGCCATCGACGGTTAATACTATCACCGTCAAACAATATTTATCCAATATTGATAAATACATATATATCAATACACATCAATATTTTGTACAAAGGACAACTAGGGACTACGTAGCTAGCGTCATCATCAAACTTGACTCACGTTAATTCAGATGACAACTGGTTCCGGTACCAATTTTTGATCTATATGGAATCGCATGATCATAAACAAGACGAAAATAAAGTTTAGTCAGCCAATTATCCTTGAAAATTTTTTTAACTAGAAACCTTCTTAGATGCCTAGATAGCCACATTCATAAATCATCTTCAAGTTAAACATTTATTCTCCTATCCAAACATTTGGCCTATGGTGAGTTTTTCATCGAACATATATATTTACGGTCTCTGCTTAACTAACTTTCTTCCCCACCATATATTTGTTTAGATGGACAAAAGTTGGATGAATGATCCCGATAGGCTTGTATCACCTGCATACGCCGAAGGCGTTAAATATTTCCTCTCACAAGCACGAAATCATGCAAGTGGAAGGGATCGCATTCGGTGTCCATGTCGTGCATGCCTTAACAATCTTTGGTTGCCTCTATTTGAGGTGGAAACCCATTTATTTATTAAAGGGATCAACCCAGATTACACCCAGTGGATATTTCATGGGGAGGATGAGACAACATTGTACGTCAGTGATGATGATATTGATGACGATATCATCCAAGAAGACGATTACATAGATGACATGCAGCATATGTTGGATTACATCCGGGCAGGCACCTTCGTTGATGTGCCCCAAGATAGCACTCCTGCGCCGAACAGGCCATCAATTACTGGAGATTCACCAGTACCATCTTTTGACCAGCTACTAGAGGATGCCCGACGTCTGCTTTTCGACGGGTGTACAGAATTTTCAAAGTTGTCATTCGTTGTCAAGTTGTTACACATCAAATCAATCGGTGGATGGTCAATTAAGTCATTTGACATGCTCCTTGATTTGTTGAGGTCTGCCTTTCTTAATGCCCTCTTGCCACAATCATATGAGGAGTCAAGGTCTTTGGAGCGCGGTTTGGGCTTCAAGTACCACAAAATCCATGCGTGCCCCAACGACTGCATCTTATTTTGGAAGGAAAATGCTGCTCTTAATGAATGCCCTGTATGTAAGGCTTCGAGGTGGATACCAAATACACACGGGTCACGCGCGATACCTCAAAAGGTGTTGCGTTACTTTCCTTTGAAACCGGGATTGCAGCGCCTCTTTATGTCTGCAAAGATAGCAGGTGATATGCGATGGCACAAAGAGCAATGGACTATAGAAGATACTTGTATGAGACATCCGGCCGACTCTGAGTGCTGGAAGAAATTTGATGAAGATCATGGTTGGTTCGCTGCGGACCCTCGCAATGTTAGGCTCGGTCTGGCAAGTGATGGCTTCACTCCATTCAACAACTTGGCTAAACCTCATAGCATTTGGCCAGTGATCCTTGTCCCCTATAACTTGCCGCCGTGGTCATGCATGAAAGACCAATTCTTCATGACATCTCTGATTATTCCTGGCCCAAGATTACCAGGGAATGAGATCGATGTATACTTGCAGCCGTTGATCGATGAACTGCTTGAATTTTGGGAAGATGGGGTACCTACATATGATGCCTCAACTAAGGAGACATTTATGTTGCATGCTGCCTTATTGTGGACAATCAATGATTTTCCTGCCTACGGAAATCTATCTGGCTGGTCAACAAAGGGAAAATTGGCTTGTCCGTCTTGCAATGCCGACACAGACTCTAATTGGTTGAAATATGGCCGAAAACATTGTTACATGGGACATAGACGTTTCTTACCACTAGATCACATATGGAGAAGGAGGAAAGGGTTGTTCAACGGTAGAGAAGATCATCGCATGCCACCAAGGGATATAGGAGCTGAAGATATTCAGACTCAATTGCAGATGATTGGGATGTTCAGTTTGGGAAATCTCATAGGAAGAAAAAACGCACTGCTGAAGAGCTGAACTGGACAAAGTGTAGCATATTCTTCGTGTTACCTTATTGGTCAACCCTTCGACTTCGGCATAATTTAGATGTTATGCATATTGAGAAGAATATTGCCGATAACATCTTATTCACTTTAATGAACAGTCCAGGAAAAACTAAAGATAACATCAATTCAAGGCGTGACTTGGAGATTTTGGGCTATAGAAAAGAATTACACTTGAGGCATGATGGTGATCGTGTAACAATGCCACATGCACTGTACACATTACACGGAGATGAAAGGAACAAATTTTGTGAGTGGCTATCTGATATCAAATTTCCAGATGGGTTCGCTTCCAATATCTCGAACTGTGTTTCTCTACGTGATTGCAAAATCTCAGGGTTGAAAAGCCACGATTGTCACATTTTCCTTCAAAGACTACTCCCTATTGCTGCTGGGGGGTATTTAAGAAGTGACATTACCTTGGCTTTGATTGAACTTGGTACTTTCTTCAAAGAGTTGTGCGCTCGAACACTGGATGTCAATCGCCTATCCCAACTCCAAACTGATATTGTCACCATTATATGCAAACTGGAGATGATATTCCCTCCTTCCTTTTTCGATGTTATGGTCCACTTAGCTGTCCATTTACCCCGTGAGGCCAGACTTGGGGGTCCAGTACAATATAGGTGGATGTACCCATTTGAGAGGTATCTCGGCAAATTCAAGCGGTATGTTAAGAATAAAGCCCGCCCAGAAGGTTCAATAGCCGAGGCCTACATTCACACCGAATGCTTGACATTTTGCTCTATGTACCTCAAAGACATTGAGACGAGATTTAATCAAGCGGACCGCAACATTGATGCTGACGAAGAGGAAACGTTAGATGGGTACAGAATTTTCAACCAGAAAGTTCATCCCTTGGGCATAGCTTCTAACGTGCAATTAGAAGATAAACTCTTTAGGGCAGCCATCTGGTACGTGCTCAACAATTGTGCGGAGATTGGACCTTATATAGAGTAAGCATTAATGAGTCTACTTAAAATCAACTTCCATTTGATCTTACGAACCTTTTATGAACCCAATACCAACTAACTTGAACTATGTTGCTTCGCCTCGATGGTGGACATGCAGGGAACACTACGAGAAATGTAAGGTGCAACACCCAAATTGCATTAATCGCACGCATCAAACTGAGTTTCCAACTTGGTTCAAGCAACGTGTAAGTTCTTATCCATCCCTATCTAAGTTGAAATGCTATAGCATTCATTTTATATGCTTGAAAATGCTGAACATAAACGTTATGAAATGTGATTTTTTTTGTTTTTTTGTATAGATCCAGGAACATCGTACCTCGCATACACTTGATGTGTCTGCTGATTTGTATGCGTTAGCTTGCGGGCCTGACCGTTGGGTTGCAACATATGCTGCTTGCATAATAAATGGAAAAAGGTTTCATACGAAGCAGCGTGAACTTGGCCGGCGTACACAAAATTCTGGGGTGTTGGTAACAGGTGATGAGGTCACAAATAACGTGGACTTCTACGGTGTTATTAATAATATCGTAGAGTTACGCTACATGGAGTGGCGTCGGGTGTACCTGTTTGAATGTGATTGGTTTGACGTTGGTGATCGAAAACGAGGGGTGCGGGTGGATGACCATATGATTGGTGTCAACATGAACAGGACTTGGTATAAGGATGAACCATTCATGTTGGCGAGTCAGGCTGATCAATGTTTCTACATAAGAGATTTAAGGGCGAAAGGGAGTTGGGGTGTTGTGCAGAACTATGCAAATAGGAATGTATACAACATTCCACCACAGCCGAGGGTTCTCGAAAATATTGATGGCGAATCAAGTACTCATGATGCCGATCAAGAAAATGAGTCATCATATTATTATGAACCAGTGCAGTGTGATAATACACTTCAAGTGGCAACTCCACTGAATAGGCCTGATATACTACCTAGCCATGTCTATGCACGAGAAATCATGGATCTGGATGGTCAACGAAAGCATGCAATAGGCTTTATTAATGATGACATGATCACTTCTGATTCTGGAAATGCGGCCAGTGAGGGGGAATTTTCAGATGAGGGCGACCTATCAACAAATGAGGGTGAACATTCAGATGAGGAGGACCTATCAACAGAGGATGAGTCATCATATGATTTATAATTACAACCCAGGAACTTCGTTCATTTAAGGTTGAGATATTAGATATCTTGTTCGAAATTCCCATGTGTACATAGACACTTGAATATATGAGATTGTTTGAAATTGGTATGTGTATATAGACAGTTCAATATGAGATTGTATGAAATATATGTTTTGATTTATTTCTTACCACCATGAAGGATTTGCTTTCTCCTAGCTCGAACTACTTATCATGCAAATAGCAAACCTTATGCAGAGAGTAGTATATTGCTTTTACAACATCCATACCTAATTTAAACGAAGTCTAACATATGATTTTATTTGCTTCAGGTGACGTTCAATACCGGGAGGCCGCATGAGGAGCACTATGCATTATCAAGGTATATATTTTGAAAATTTAGTGAAATTCGTCTGTCTATTTTATGCTCATAGTGTAAGGGTTAGTCTACCCAAAAGTAATTGAAAATGGTAGATAAATGATCTTTTTTACGAACCTGTCTGTGACTTTTATTGATTATTATGTATCAATTGACTTATCAATTTTATCATAATGCTATTAACTCGTACTCGTGCAGGTAACCAATCGGGACCCAGTTCAAGAGGCGGAGGCAGACTTCGAGGTATTCGTGGAAGGCGTTATATCCCAAACTCAGGTCGTCACATCCGACCACGTGGTGCGAAATTATCTTCATATCACAGCACGGAGGAGTGTAATCAATCTTCCTCGGATGACTCAACACAGCCCCCAAGTCCCCCGCCACGCGCTAACCCAAATCACGCGCCAGAACCTATTCAAGAACCCCCACCAAATGCAGTGGAACAATCACCTCCTAGGGAACAAATTGGTCCATGTTTTTCCAATACTTTAATTTTGAGGGCATTATCATGTTTGTGTTATTAAGTGTGAATATTCCACATTACACAATGGGGTCCACTTATATATTGAACCTTGAAATACAGCTGCAAATACCCCCGCGGAGGCCGTAGCAACGTAGGAACAGAGGAGACGAACTCGTGGGCCAGCTAAATGCATTTTCTTTGAGAAGCTAAGGAAGAACGGGAAAGTGCAGTTGAAAATAAATAATGGTGAGACAGCCCCATGTTGTGAACACGCTTCTATGTTCACAACACGAGTATCGTGGATTGTTAAACAATATTGTGACATGAGTTACAAGCGTTGGTCGGATGTCCCACAAGCGATTAAAGAGGAGCTCATCGACCGTGTTCGGGTAAGTGCATGTTACTCTTACTGATTATTTGAAAGTTGTTTATGTAGTATAATCATCGCCCAAATAATGAGATGACACATAACCCAAATCATGCTGCCTTATGTAGAGTGACTTTGTGCTTGACTGGGATCGTGAAAACCACCGATTGACAGTGACAAAGGCCTTACGTAAGCGCTTCAACTCCTTCCATCACGACTTGCACAAGATTTATCAATCATATGGAAGCCACGAAGAAGCGTTGGCTCATGGAACCAGCTTGGTGGACCCCATTGTATGGGTGAAGTTGTGTGAAAGGTGGGGCAGCGATGCCTTTAAGGTACATACGCTCTTTCTCACATATAACCATATATGTTTCAATTTAATATGTCTAAATATTGTTATGGCAAATCTGTTTGTCTATCATAAGTAATCTTCCCCTGATGTGTATGGCAGAAACTTTCAGCTCAAAATCGGGAGAACCGCCACAAGCAGGCGATTAATCACACATCAGGACGTAAATCATTCGTCCGATTACTTGCGCAAAAGGGATCTCTAAGAGAAAAGGATCTTTTCATTTCAATAGACCCAAGAAAATGCACTTTACTTGGAGATTTTTGTGATGGTATTACATTACTGTTGGGTAGTGGTTACTCACTTATTTTGGGCTTAAAATCCTCATGTCTACCACAAAATAACGTTTTCTTATATATATTATATTCTTATACTCATTTGTCACATATGTAGCGCACTGAGAATGTGAATTTGGTCGACTTTTACAAAGAGACGCGATGGTCTAAAAAGAAGAATGCATTTGTCACAGAAGATGCAGAAAATACTTATGTGAGTAGTATACTTACAGAAGTTGGGATCTAAGTTTCTTTCTATACGTCATAAATGCAAACATAGCACTGAACCTAGATTTGTTAATAATGGTTGTTTTGTCAAATGTGCAGAAGGAGATGCAAGATAGGTTGGATGGCCTAGGACCAGAGCCATGTAGTGATGAGGCAGCAGCGGCTGTCTTTAGGGAGGTTCTTGGCCATCGACCTGGTTATGCACGAGGACTTGGGGAGATGGTCATCCCCGAGTCAAGTAGACAGCGTGACAAACTTCAAGTGCAACAATACATGTCTGAGTTTGAAAAGCACAAGAAAGATTCTGAACAGTATAAGAAAGATGCTGAACAATATAAGAAAGATGCTGAAGCCTACAAGAGTCAGTTGGATAAAATGAGGACAGAGATGCGGGCTCTTAGGGAGCATTAGATACAGAACGACAACCTTATGCAGTCTTTCTTTAGGGCGTTTCTGTCATTCACTGAGTCAGTTCGACAGACTCAGTGTAACGATTCCCCCGGCCCATAAGGGGCTTCTCATATTTTGGAATTTTTTGGGTGGTTTTTTGTGACACCGGAAAGATATGAAGTTAGGGTGTCGACGGGTCTTTTGGGTGGTTTTTGTACTTAGTCTATACGACATTGGGCTATATATATATATAGTACTATATATATATATATTTATATATAATGGGATTGAGGTCTACACCGGGGAGATAACAAGTTTGGGTGTCCTCTTTTTGTTGGGGTTTGAGCATATCTTCAGACTCCATACCTGAACCATTAAGTGTAGGACAGGTTCTCCTCTATCTAGTGTCCATGTCCCTTTTAATCACTAGTAGACCAGGACTGAGATCTATATCACGATCATGATATTAAAGTTAAATCCCAGTGTAAGTTCCTTAATTTAAAAACTTCCTATTTCATAAACTAAACGGTACAAATACTTGACTATTTCTGATTTGGTTTGATATGCTCTGCAGTGATATGGTGTGTGATAAGGAGAGAAGCAAGGAAAGAGACAGGAATAGGGAAAGGGACAAAGATAGGGACCGGGACCGTCATCACGCGCGATCGCCATAGGGATCAAGTTCGCAGTGAGAGAAGGGAATGGGGCAGGGATAGAGATGATGATGATTACCATCGAAGTTGGGACGATGACAGGTAGTACATGAACCGATACATTTTGAATTATTTATCGTGTATTCCTTTATTCGGTGTCCATGGAGACAGATTGCTATGATTTTTCGTGATTATGGAATTGTTTGGATTGATTTTATTGTTGAACTATGCTCGCAACATCACCTTTTGTCATGGAAAATGCCGGCTGCAGTTTATGCATATAATTTCATAGTTATTTACATTTTCATGGTTATTCCTGAGCCTGAAAATACAGTAGGTGAAAATGGAGGAGGACATGTAGGGCATAACAGCCATTTTTTCTAGCTTGGAAAACCCCACCTTCCAACACCCCTATCTATTTTTTCTTTTTTCTTTTGCCCACCAAGTGGAGACACCTTGCCTAGGAGATAGTGGAGACGAGAACTAGAACACACCCTTAAGATAATGAGGGTGTTTTATGGTTATGCATCTTTTTATTTATTTTTTACATAGAATAAGAGCAGTAGATACTAGAGTTGGAAAAATGTCTAGGCTTAATTAGGCTCATGAGTAATGGATGAATAAAAAACCATGTCCATCAAAATAGAAGTAAAACCAGGGGCGGAAATTCAAATGAGCTGTTTGAATGTGAAGTTTAAACACTTTTTTTTTTTTTTGGTTTTTTTGAGGATTACACAATTGTTGATTCTTTTCCCTTTCGAATCAAAGAAAATAGTTTAACTCTATTTTGTCTCTGAAATGGTAATGGGCATCAATAACATTCAAAGATATTCCAAATGTTAACCTACTTTCTAGTACAAATCATTCGTGATGATTTGCCCCTTATATTTGTCTTAGTAGAAGTTCATGTGGTGTTCAATGTAGGTGGTTATGGAACTTTGGAAGAGCTACTTGAAGTGATAACCTGGGCTCAACTTGGAATTCACGGGACAACCGGTATTAGACTTTTGTGCATTTTCTGCCTAATCCAACGAACTTAACTCCTTCGAAAACTGCTAAGTTGTTCTCCAATATGCTTATTCAGATGACTGATACTATAACATTTTCACAATTTGCAGAAGTTGATGGATATTATAATTTGCTGCTGTCATTTATTGACAAAGCAGTGGAAGAAGGATTTGTTAGTCCCAGTGCTCAGTTTGTTGATGGTTATGTATTATTTCAGATGTAGCTTACTTGCGCATGGATTTTATTTGACTTTGTTGTTACTATTATCTTCAATCTCCCTCCTCACCTAATTATCGTTTGAATAACTTGCTTTACCCAATGATCATAATTATCTCAAATGTTCTACTGCAGTCTGTTGCAACATATTTAAGTCATGTTATGGCTGCAATTGGAGGAAACACTGCTGGTCCAGGTATTCTGCTGCTTGAGTTAAATTTGTCTTCATAAGCTACCAGCCCTTTTACTTGGATGGTTTCTCTACCAATTCTCTCTTTATCATCTCTCTCTCCCTCTCTCTCTCTCTGGGCAGGAGATGCTGTTGTCAATGTTTACATAAACCATGAAAAGATTTTTGCTTTCGTGGAGATGATATCTGTTGAGGAGGCTAGTAATGCAATGGCTTTAGATGGTTGTTTTTTAGGTGTGTATTTTGAATTGATGGACATTTGCATGTCTACCCTTGACAAATTGGGTTAGTACATGACATGGGACTGACCTCTTTCATTCTTTCTACTTTTTCTAGGGTGCCCCTGTTAAGGTGAAGAGACCTAGTGCTTATAACCCATCCCTTCCTTCTTCCACTTGGTCCAAGCCAGCCCAATCCTAATCTGAACCTGGCTGCTGTTGGGTTAACAGCGGGATCTGCAGGTGGGCTTGAGGGGCCTGACCGCATTTTTGTGGGGGTCAGCCCCATCCCTTGCTGTTCATGTTTGCTACCTTTATCGATCGAAGACTTGATGCAGAACTGTGGGTGCTAATGCAGATGAACGGTCCCACTTAAATAGAGTTGTGGAACTTGGTAGTGGTTATTTTAGTGGCTAGTAGAGTTGATTACAATTTGTTATGACCGTGATGGTTATTTATTATTCTAGATGTAGCTCAGTTTGTACTTGATATGAGAATATAACACACCACCCCCAGTGTAATACATATGAGTTTGGTTGTTTTGTTGATGGATTTTATTTTGCATGTGTTTTCGATGTTCAACTTGAATAAATGAAGCAGAAGTTGGTTGAATGTTGCATTTAGGAACAATAAAAAACCAGGCCTAGTAAGAAAATTGGGTCATCAAGTTTTACTGGAATTCAGTTTTTCCGGCGAATTTCAGGTTTTTAGCGGCGATAAGTTTTTCGCCAGTAAGAAAATAAAAACGTGGTTGTCCAATACCAGCGATTTTATAATCGCCGTTATCTGAGTTTTCCCAGCGATGTTATGTTCGCTGCAAATGAGTTATACTCATTTGCAGCGATGTTAAAAGCGCTGGTATTAATATATACCGGCGAACTTTAATCACCGCAACTGTTCTTTCAATTCCGTAAATCATAGTACAGCGATTTGAAAACATCGTTGGGAAATATTATTGTCGGCGATTTTTTCTCTTTTAGCGACAAAAGTTAATCGCTGGAATTAATATTTCCCAGCGTTTAACAATTGAATCGTATCTTGATTTTGCGGCGAATTTTATTCGCCGGTGATAAAAATATTTGACGGCGATTTTTGGGTTCCGTTGGAGTAGATCTAAAGTGGGGCTTTAATACCGGCGAATTTGCAGCGATTTTTTAATCGCTGGTATAGGAATTTTCCAGCGATTATGTATGTTTTACCAGCGAGAATGAATCGCCGAGAAAACTCTGATTTCTTGTAGTGTGAATAGAACATGCTTAATTATGCACTGTTCTAACCTATGCTTCTTGCAAAATCTTCGATCTTGTACACTCCCATGCATATCCTCCTATATACTTGAATGGAATATGCAATATATATATATATATGTGTGTGTGTGTGTGAAATCCTCTCACAACTCTGAATTTTTTTCTTTTCTGGGCGAGTAAGGTTAAACTAGGTGTATGAGCTTAACTTTCATGTCTACCAAGCTGGTTCTGACAATAAATTGGATGTTCTTCATCTTTGGTTATTCCCAAGCCAACTTCACTTTCCAATTTTTATGTCATTTGCATAGATCATTATATTAAGCTTATGAATAATTGAACCTGAGTCGTTATTTCTATATACATATTAGATATTATTCACTAATTAGTAGCATAATTAAGTCTAAATTTCAAATCAACAGTTCCATTTTAGGCCTATATTAGATCTTTATAATGAGTCCAACGTCTATCGGGTGCTCCCAACGGGAGCCCTCAGCAGTAGCTCTATTGTTACTCATATATAAATTATTAAATGTATAGATCAATCCAATTAATCAGGTGTTATATATATATAATATAATATATATATATATATATATATAAGTGGTAGCTCTAGTGTTACTCATATATAAATTATTAAATATATAGATCAATCCAATTAATCAGGTTACATTGTGCTCATAAAAGGATAATACCATACTAAGCACCAAAATCGTGCCTTTGAAGGAGTCATGTCATGTAGAACACCTCAATCTTTATAAATAGACCACCATGTACTCTATACCAAATGATTCATTTGTATTAAGAGAAGCTAATCTCTCTCTGACTTAACCATCAGAGCCATCCACCACTGGGTTCTCTGAGACTCTCTCTATGGTTGCAGGTTGGGAGAGTGCGTTGTAGGTATCGCCGGAAATTGTATCAACATGAATAATGATAAAAACTAGATATTTTCTTTTAATCAATGATTAAAATCCTCTCAAATTTGGGTAACGTGTAGTGAGAAAGTGATATACATATAAAATGAGTCTTATAATATTTATTAATTACTTAATAAGTCAAAATATATTCACACAGAAAACAATAAATATTCTAGAGTTGACTTCATATATTCTCTCTCTCCAATATGAAGCGCTTAAAAGGAAAAAAAAGTGGATGTTTGATTTTCAAATGTTCCATAATGTTCAATGGTGGAATGTTACATAGAAAGTTTAATTTCTAGAAAAATGCTTTTTACACAATTGTTTTAAATCGTTGGGATTGTTTTTCCACTCATGTTGTGTTATACGTTGAGGTCCAAGTTAGGGTTTGGAGGGACGATGGCGGGGTTGCGGTAAAGTGGATGGTTCGAGATGCAAGAGTTAGAAGGAACTGTAGTCAAGAAGTCAGTTTAGTTCAAGTCTTTAGTGAATGGTTGGATCGAGGTTGGCTTGGGTTAAGTAATAAGAAGTATGTTAGTGTGGGCTTAGTTGAGTAGGCCGTGGGCCTTAGTGTTTAAGTACTTTCATGTGGTTGTAGTTAGGTCTTAACCCATTTTATTACCTTTTTTACTGCTTTAAGTGTGTTGACCTTTGTTACACAAAATAGGATAGTTAGTTAGAGGATTTGTCAGTATATGTAAGTGGGATGACACACTTGTAACAACATGAAAAATCTTAATCAAATTATATATTTCTTCTTTTATCATCTTCTTCTTTCTTCGAGAGGTGCTTAATTCCCTTGAAGTGAGCTCATTGGTTCATTAACTCAAATCAAGAGTGTGTTACAAAATTGGTATTAGAGAGATACTGATATCCGTGCTAATCAATTACAAACCATGGCTGAGGGCACAAGGCTAAACCAATTACAAGATGGGCTCACTGCCTATAGAAGTCATCAAATTCCGAATATCAAAATTTACAAACAGAGATGCCAACACTAAAGAGGAAAAATGACTCTATAGTATAATAAGTTGCAATCTTGAGAGTGGAGTTGCAGAAAAAAAAATTTGAACAATAATAAAAGAGAATCTTTTGCTGGCAGTCCAAGGAGGGATGAAGCTATTAACCGGCAAAACTTGGGTGAGATCCTAGAATACTAAAAAATCCAGACCCTTGCTTAGGAGACTCAACTAAACCACCAGTATAAAAACCCCTACCAATCCAAAAAGTAAACCAACACCAAATGAAGGAAAGTTGGGAGAAATGGCTCTGTTATTATTGTGATGTCAAGTGAAACCCTACTCATAAGTTCCAAAGCCCTAAATTCTATCTCTTGGATGAGGTATTACTAGATAAGGAGGGCCGGGTGGAATCAATAGAAGTAGTAGCTGAGAAGGAGAAAGGACCTGAGGTGATTGAATTGAATAATAATCTAGAAAACCCTGAGATTTCATTACATGCCTTGATAGGCTCCCATAATTCCAAAACTATGAGATTAAAGTCCAGTGGATAACTATTTTGGTTGACATTGGTTCTACTTATAATTCCTTGGACCCAGTTTGGCCAAGAAGGCCAAATTACCCCTAGATTACATTGAACAAGTTAAGGTGAGGGTAGCTAATGGTGAAATGTTACCTAATGAAGGGAAGTGTAAGGAGGTTAAAGTTAAAATCTAGGGTATCACTATGACTGTTGATGTACATTTATTGGTCTTGGCTAGATGTGATATGGTGTTAGGTATACAATGGCTTCGAGAGTTGGGGAACATTCTATGGAATTTTGGAAAACTCAATATGAAGTTTAATTTTGGGGAAAAATCTATGAAATTTCAAAGAGTGATTGCAACACAATTAATTGAGGAAGATTCCCATAATAAGCTTAATAAGTTGAAGAAGAGAGGAGTTCTTTTATAAAGTAATAGAAGTAGAGATGGAAGGGAACCAAAATCTGGAAATAAAACTCCAACCGCAGTTCAAGTGCTAGTATTCCAGTATGCAAATGTGTTTTGTGGGCATAAAGGGCTTCTCCTTAGAACCCCTGACCATGTTACCAATATAATTCTTGACACCAAGCCTATCTCAATTAGACCTTATAAATAGCCCTACTATCAAAAGGATGAAATTGAAACAAAATAGTCAATGAGCAATTGAACTCAGGGGTTATACAACCCAACCAAAGCCCCTATTCCTCTCCAGTTTTACTTGTGAGGAAGGTTGATGGATCATGGAGGTTGTGTGGACTACCTGTGGTTAAGGAGTTAATGGGTGAATTGCTTGGTGTTGTCGTTTTATCAAATTTGGATTAAAAGTTGACTTACCATCAAATTAGGATCAAACCTTCTAATGTGCATAAGATAGTATTCAGGACCCATGAAGGATACTACGAGTTCCTAGTCATGCCCTTTGGCGTAACCAATGCACCCTCTACCTTCCAAAACCTTATGAATGAGGTATTTAGTTCTTATTTGAGAAAGTTTATACTTATTTTTTATGACATTTTGGTTTACAACGAAACAAAAGGTGAGCATGTGGAGTAACTTAAACTGACCTTGGAGACCTAGAGACAACATCAACTGTATGCCAAACAATCCAAGTGTCATTTTGGGTGCAAGGAGATTGCTTACATGGGCCATTTAATTTTGGCCCTAGGATTGAGAGTTAACCCAGATAAGCTACAATTTATGGAGGACTGACCCTTGCCTAACTCTCTAAAATTATTTAGAGGATTCTTGGGATTAATTGGATACTTGTAACGCCCCGTTCCCGGAGGTCCAGAGAGTTAGCTCTTGTAACCTAAATATCAACTCAAAATCACAACTATAAATAATTCAGAAACTCCATAAAAATATTCATTTACTCAAACCAAATATCTATGTTCCTTCATAAGGACAATACATAAATTCTTAATAAAATAAATTGAAATTCTCCAAAAGACTCGAAAATATCCTTAACTCATCAAATCAAAATAACTGAAAATAACCAAATTACTAACTAAGACTCTCAAATAAAAACTTGTACCCTTGGGTACTTATTCCTTAGCGAACATCAAATCTCTATAATACTGCCTACTCTTGCTCTCCAGTAGAACCACCAAGATTATCTGAAAAATGTTTAGAGATAAGGGGTGAGTTATCAACAACTCAGTAAGCAGAGAACATATACGAGTGTGTAAACATGAGCATTTACAGATATCATAATGCAGAACAAAGCATTTTTATTTTCAGAGTGCGGAAATAGAACATATTATCAAAATATCAGAGTGAAGATTCCGAAACAATTTCATTCAAAAATATCATTTGGCATAGCATAAATGATCATCATCATCATCAGCACATCATATCAGAATAGAAGCCATGTATAATTCCCGTGGTAGGGTTGTGCGTTTGCGAATAGTCTGGCAGAAAATAAATCACTCTGTCACCAAGGTGTGCACTCAAAACAGAAACCACTACTATAACCCGTGGCAGGGCCATATCCACTATAATAACCCGTGGTTGGGCTGTATCCACTATTATTACCCATGGTTGGGCTGTATCTACTATTGTAACCCGTGATTGGGTCGTATCTACTATTATTACCCGTGGTTGGGACGTATCCACTATTATAACTCGTGAGAGGGCCGTAACTGAATAGAGCGGAAACAAAATCAAATTCAGAATCAAAGAGTCATGCCAAAGGTTTTCAGAAATTACATCTTATCCAAACAGAGTACTGAACAAAATCATATTATCTTCGTAATCAAAACAGATCCAAAGGATATTTACAATATTTATGCACAAATTTTCATATTCGCTCTTTTTGCATAAATCAGAAATGGAATGTCAAAAATAAGCTCATGTCTACCTCAGTCATGACAAAAATGTTTTCTCTTTCATCAGAATTCAATGAGTAATGACAAACAAATAACTGAGGCTATTTCTACATTTCTTTTCAAAACATATAATGCACATTTTCATAAATCAAGCCCAGTTCATTTTTGTTTTTATGCAAATTCTAGTATAGGAACCCCGTTTATCTGGACTTCTTAGCTTTTTTAGAATTTTCTTAAGAAATACCGAACAATAATTAATCGTCACCTATAAAATAATCACGTAATTCTCGTAAATTTCTAATTAATCTCATATTTTGATATTTAATCCAAAACTTCTAAAATAACCTATTTAATTCCTCAAAACCTAAAATTTCATAACCTTAAATTATGAATCATCACTTTCTAAAATCATCAATATTGATTTAATAACTTTGACCAAAACATTTAAAAGTATGACCTATTTATTATTGAAAACAAATTATAAAGTTTAATACTAGATAATATAATTATCCCAAAATATTTTAAAATAAACCATAACTATTTTTATATAGGCTAAATCATATCTAAAGTGTAAAAAAAACATTACACCAATATTATTTGCTCTTAAAATAAATCTTTACTTAAATAATATGTTAAAATACTTATAAGAGTGTAATCCTAATTATATAAGAGTGTACTAATACATAATAAAATTTTAAAAGCACATTAATATAACATGTAATAAAGGGTATTAAGGTAATTTCATTTAATTCTTTGCAAACCAACAAAACTTGCGTAAAACAATTAAAACTGCATGGCAGGGCTTACTCAAGGAGGAAAAATCATGCGGCAGCGTGCGACGCAGCGAGGAGCTAGAAGTTTAGCGACGTAGCGGTGGTGATCTCGGCGGAGCATTGGAAGAGAGAGAGAGTGAGAGAGAGAAACATGGTGAGAGAGGGATAAAGGCATGATATAAAGAGTGACACACGGCGTGTGCATAGAGGTGTTACCGAGAGAGAGAGAGAGAGAGAGAGAGCGGTGGTTGAGACAGCGGGGTGCAGATCAGTGGCTATGGTGGTTCTGATTGAAGGTGGGGCGGTGGCTGTGGTTCATGGTGCATCCAAAAATGCTCTGTTTTTGGGAGATAAAACATAGGATTTTAGCTTGGTAGAAGCGGTGGGTTGCTGTTTCCCGAAGCTGTGGAACGCGGTTCTGGTGGTTGGTCTGGGCGGATGTTTACGAGGGGTGGATGAACTGGACGGCAACTATGTGGAGGTGCTAGGGTGGCGCGGCAGTGCGTGGTGCGGGCTTCTTGCAAGCACGGGTTGCGTCGATTTCATATGGGGCAATGAAAGTTCTGGGCGGTGCACGATGGAAATGGGTTGTGCTGCGGAATGGAAGCCGTATATGTGTACTGGTGTAGCGGCACTGCGGTTCACTCCTGTTGCTGGACGTTTTGAAGGTGAAAATATAGAACAAAAATCGAGAAAAACCCTAGAGAAATAAAAGGGCGAGACGTGCAATAATGCAAGAGTGTCGAGAAACAGGCGTGAACTAGTTGTGGGAGGGTATACGTGCATGAGAGATGCCTAAATAGATTATTGAAACCCAAGGAAAAACAGGAAGAGGTGTGCATGGCGTGATCTCATCGGGGCTTTAGGGCTCGTTAAAAAATATTTGTGCCTTGACTTACATCCATACTAGTCTAACTCGATCCACAACTTGTCAGGCCAAAAACTCAAAAAATAAAAGCCACTTGTTCCATAAGAAATATTTTTACCGAAGAAAATAATCTGAAAAAATCAAGCCCAATAAAAATCCATAATCCAAAATTTAAGGCCCGTAGTCTATTCCCAAAAATTACTCGTTAAAACTCAGGCTGCTTTCCATTCATAAAAAAAAAAAAAAAAATCAAACACAAGTTTCATGTCGGACCTAGGTGTTATTGGATATTACTGCAGGTTCATCAAGGGTTATGAAGGGATTACTGCTCCGTTGACCAGAATTCTCAGAAAGGATAGTTTCCATTGGTGTGAAGAGGCCAAGATTGCCTTCCATCGGCTCAAGAGAAGGAGCTTTTTGATCTTGTTTCAGCAGTGCTTAAGTTGAGGCCATACGTTTTGGTGCAGACTTTTGTGGTTAAAAATCGACCAATAGAGTCTCAAGTATTTGCTAGATCAGAAGGTGGGGACTCCTATTTAGCAATGGCATATCACCAAGTTATTGGGGTATGACTTCTTAGCAGAATACAAGAAGGGTTCTGAGAATAGGGTTGATGATGCCCTATCCAGAAAGAAGAAGGGGGAGGAAAGCACCCTGATGATAATTACATTTCCAACCATGGGGTGGGTTGAGGAACTAAAGGCAACCTATGCCACAGATGACAACTACAGACTCTTATCAACCTATTCCATGAAAATAAGTTGAGCTTAGAATATACTATAAAAGAGGAACTACTCTCGTATAATAACTGACTGTACATCCCTTAGAGGAAGGAGTTCAAGAAGAAATTGCTAGAACTCACCCACACTAGCCCCTTGGGAGGACATTCATAGTATGATAAGCCAATTACTAGGATAAAAAGGGAATTCTATTGGCCAGGACTTAAGAAGGATGTGAAGAGATTTATTCGAGATTGTAATCTATGCAAAATGGTGAATGTGGACAATACTCACCCCAGTGGGTTATTAAAACCACTTCCCATACCGTTCCAACTGTGGACTCACCTCTCCATGAATTTTGTAAAGGGACTCCCTAATTCAAATGGATTCAACAACCTCTTGGTGGTGGTGGATAGGCTCACCAAGTATAGCCATTTTGCCACTCTTAAACATCCATATACAACCAAGAGTGTGGCTAAACTATTTCAACGAAATACTTTTAAACTACATGGGTTACTCCTTTCCATCATATCAGATCGAGATAACACCTTTACCAGCCATTTTTGACAAGAGCTGTTCAAACTACAAGGAGTTCAGCTAAATCTAAGCATTACTTGCAACCCACAAATAGATGGGCAAGTGAGGGCTATTACAAGGGATGGTGTTAGTGTTTTTTTGTAAATCCCGAGTGTCGGTTTTTTTACCATGGTATTCCTCCGCCATAAGTGAGCGCTATTAATAAAATTGGGATGGGGTCACTATTGGACATGTGGCTTCCGACTCTTCTATAAAAAAAAAAAGAAAAAAAGAAAGAAAGAAAGAGTAGAAGTAGTCAACATGACTCTAAAAATTACCTAAGATCTATCTCAGGTGACAGACCAAAAGATTTGTCTATGTGGGTAGACCTAGCTGAGTGGTGGTATAACTCCACCCCACTTATGTCTACGAAGTTGATACCATTTGAGGCCCCCCCTCCCCGGTGGGTGACCTAAACTATGTACCTAGGACTACCAAGATGGATGAAATAGAGAGTACTATTTGATCCAAAGACCAAATCTCACTATTGCTATGCCACAATATGCAAAATGCCCATGAATGCATGGAGAGCTACACGATTTCTAAAGAAAATAACAAGAATTTGAGGAGTGGGTATACCTCAGATTGCAACCTTATCAACAAACATCAATGAGCCACCACCGTAAGCTCAATTTATCCCCTATCCCCTAGATATTTCGGTCCCTTCTAGGCGTTGCACAGGGTGGGAACTGCTGACTACAAGTTTCATTTGCCCCAACTTCCTGCATCCATCCCCCATTCCAAGTATCCCAGTTGAAGAGAAATCTAGGCTCCAAGTTCACCGCCATTCCGTCTTTACCACCAGTAGACGACCAAGGAGTCCTCAAACCAGAGCTAGAAGAAATCCTAGGACACTAAATGATGAAATCTGGGAATCAGGCCAAGGTGAAAATTTTGGTTCGATGGCAAGGACAAGGAAGAGATGACGCAACTTGGAAGATGCAGTCATAGTTGAGGGAGACATTTCCACACCTTGCTGGCAAGATTTTCTGAAGTAGGGGGAATTGTTACACGCTGAGTTCCAAGCTAGGGTTTGGAGGGGCGATGGCGGGGTTGTTGTAAAGTGGAGGGTTTTAGAGGTGAGAGTCAGAAGGAATTGCAATTGGAAACTCAGTTTAGTTCAAATCTTTAGTTAATGGTTGGACTGAGGATGTAGCAGGCTTGGGTTGAGTAAGAAGAAGTCTGTTAGTGTGTGCTTATTTCCAAGTGTGTAGTTGAGTAGGCCTTGGGCAACTCTTGCCACCATTTATGTAACAAGAAGGTCATTGGATCCATGCTGCCTTTAGCTCTTCTTTCTACCACAAAGATTATGAACTAAATTAGGAGTCTAGATACTTATAACAAGGATCTGAGAGTTTGAGACGCAGAAAACTTACATAGGTTTAGGCTTAAAGGCGATCAAAATTGTAGTAAATTTAAAGTCGATGAACATGATGACACAATCATGCGACAATAGTTTATAGCATGGAGACAGGTCTTTCGGATTCTGGTTAACCGATTGTATAGCACTTGTCATTTACTACTAAAATAATCAATTATAAGAATATTCCAGGATCTGATCTTGGTATCCTAAAGCCTGAAGATAAGACTTTGGGCAACGTTCTGCTTTAAAGTCTTATCTCGCAACATATATCAATGATTTTAAATTTTTAATCCAATTTTTTTTTCTATGGCCTCATTTACTAGCCTTTTCCAGTCTTGCAGCTGCATATGCTCTGGCGAATCTTTTAAGATTATTTTATTTTGGTGATGCGCGCATCGTGTAGATCATCGAGATGTACGTATTAATTGCCTATTGAGTTTTGTAAAAATAGTTGATAATTTTTAATGTTATTTTTAAAAAAAATATGCTTTATGTTGGGATTAATGTGAGAGTAAAGAGCTAAAATTGAAGAGTTTTGGCACTTTGGGTGATCCAAGGACGAAGCAGGATTTATGTAAAGGGGCGTAAGATATATAAAAGTTTGTATATAATAAAAATTAAAAGATTATTTAAAATCGTGTATCAGTATACAAGAAATTTTAAGTTTGAAGGTAAAATAAAAAATAAAAATATTTAACTTGTCAATTGATCTAAATGTTCTTCCAACAAATAAAGATCATTATTGATCATCACATTCGTTCTCAATATTATAGACAAACAAATAATTTATAAAAAAAAAATCATTTATTTTGTTTCAAAACCTTGTAAAAATTGAAAAAGTTCGTTCAATTAATTTTTATTTTAAAACCTAATTTTAACAATATTTATGATTTAAAGTTTTTGGTTTGTCCATATTGTTCAACTTAAGTTTTCAAAATAAAAGTCAAACAAAATTACCAATGGAAAGACATATTATGATATTCAAAATGAATTTAAACATACATATTTCGTGTATACAACATAATAAGTCAAATTAAAAAATTTGGATTTATGTGATTAATCAACGAGCATATTATATATGATTTATGGAGAATAAAACATATTTGAGATTAAAAAAATTGACATCGAAGACCTTTCTATTTTTTTTTTAAAATTTTACATAAGTATAGATTAAATTAATTTTATTAATTTCAGAAGTTTGGAATGCAATACTCTTACTGATGACATGCACTAGAAGCAATCTACTTTGCAACTCCAAGTAGCAAGGAAGCCAATTCTATTGAATATTACGTCACTAAAATTATTAAAGTTGAAGTCCCCTTAAATTAATTTCAATCCAATAATGCCAGTACAAATTTCACTACACAGACTTTACAAACTGGCCAGTCACCATTAATAAAAGTTAATATAAAAAGTTAGTTAGATCAATATTTAATACATAGGCAACGTGTATCGTTCCCGTCCTGTTTAGGAAGTTAGCTCCTATCACCTAAAATCATCTTCTATTGCACAAATTATATATAATCCAGAGACTCCATAAAATATAAATTTATTTGTTCAAACCAAATATATATGTTTATCCACAAGGATACCAAAAAAAGACCTTAACATAACAAATTAAAATCTCCATCGAGACTAAAAAAATATTCATGTCCCAAAATACTCAAATCAATATAAAATAATAAATCTACTGAATAGGACTTTCTAATAATAAACTTGTACTATTTGACACTTATTCCTCTACGATTATCTAATCTTACTCATGCTTCATACTCTTGATTTCCATCTAAACTATCAAAATTATCTGAAATTATTGTGCAGATAATGAGTGAGTTATCAACAATTCAGTAAGTAGATAACATATACTAGTGTGTAAACATGAGCTAGTAACAGAATGCAAAACCAAAACATGTTATCAAAACATGTTAGCGCGAGAAAACTCACCGAGAAGGCCATTTGGTGCCCTTTTTTTTTCCATACATTTTTTATACCCTTAAACAATTAAAACAAAATTCACAATACTTAATGACTAAGTTAAAAAAAACCGACGGGATCCATTCTCAGGATCCCGAGCATTTTTTAAAGTAATTACACAGAACAAACTTTATTGTTTCACAGGAAGACTGCACGGTAGAAAGGCTTAGTGTCACTTTTGTTAATAACTACGGTTTTAGACATTGTAAGTAGATTTTTCCTACTGTCTAAAGTCCATTGGGCCTAGGCCCAATACCCGGCCCTAGGGCCCCCAATCTACTTAGGGACAAAGCGTCTGCCAAGAAGGGGCGCCAAATAGTTGAGAAGATAGATCAGCCTGACAGTCTGCAGCTGCTTTCAAAGCTCAGAGACTTGCGCATAGTGCATCGAGAAATATGAAAGGCCCTCGATCCAATCGACATCAGATCATCTACCGCTCGTAGGGAGTGGACACGAAGTCAGGGAACCGTGCCACATTAATGGCACCACTGTTGAGTTACATGCCACATTTATGGAGCCGATGCAGAGTCACACCGCATTACAGAAAGTCTGACAGTAGAAACAGAAAGGAAGACACGGACTTTGTGGAGACAAAGACAATCTGCATCCCCTTTACCACGATATAAATAGACAGCTCTAGGTACGAAGAACTCTCTCTGACTCCTCGATTCCTTTACTTATTTACAAACTTCTAAGAATATTGACTGATTTTGGCATCAGAGGTTACCCAGCCCCAATGCCACCCTCTTTAAGCTGCAATTCTCTCCATATTTTGCAAGCTCGTTTGTGAAGATCTGAGTTGTTAGAGTTTGGCCCAAAGGCCTGCGAAACATGACGTTAACAGACATGCTAAACCCAAAAGAAGTAAAAGCCTTAAAGACCTCATGCAAGTCTGAGAAAAACAGATCCACTGGAGAAATGAATTAGAGACAAAAACTTACTAGGGAATAATCGTCGACTCTTCGAGAGAGAGGCAGTGAGCGGTGACATGGTGGTTGGGCTGAGGTTGATAGTGGAGCACGACATCAATGCACTATCAGGGAGAGAGAATCACGTAGCAAGAGAGAGAGTTGCGATCGACTTATCGAGAGGGGAGGATGGCCATGACTCATGGTGGCGGCTCTAGGTAGTGGAGGCTAACCACGATGGTTCCGACATAGGGTGGCGTAGTCTTTTTCCGTGTTGGACAGTTGAAGAGTGTTACTGTTTGCTGGTTTTCCTTGCTTAGAGGAAGAATAGCTGTGCTCTGTTTAGGTGTAGGGAAAATAGGGGATGTGGAGGCTTGCTAGGTGGTTGGGACATGTTAGTTAGGTTGTTTTCATGGTGGTTCGTGGCTGGAAATGGTGGCTGAACAGAGGTTGCTGGTAGATTTGTTGGTTGTCCACAAGGGTTAGATGTGGGGCTTTCGCGGCGCACTTTCCTTATAGTGTCGTGGAGTGCTCGGTTGTCTCATGGTGCATCGGTGTGCATCTTCTTGGAAGCTGTTGTTTCGTGCTATAGGGGCTGAGGGGAAGCCACGAGGGTGAAAAGTCGTGGTATGCGTAGGCTTCTTTGGCTGTGATGAGAGGCTGCGTGGTGGGTTGGTTTCCTTTCTCTCAGCTCGACCAGGTGCTGCTGTGGAGGAGTGTGGGTCAACAAAAACATGGGGCCTAGGTAGGGGTTATATATACCAGAGTGTTGCCATGTGATCCGTGTGCTTGGTAGAATGGGCGGGCATGACTTAGTTTTGGTTTGGGGTGTGGTCTCTTGGTGGTTTTGCTGCGGCTTGTGGTTGTTGTGAAGTTAAGGAGTTTTGGCGTGGGAGGATGCTACGACTTGCAGTTTGGGTTGGCGTGGATCGTGGATGTTATTATCTGAACATTGAGGTAGGGTGCTTCAACCCTAGCTTTTGATGAGGAAGATGAGCCTACGTGCATGGCTTGGAAATTTATACACAAACTGGTCTTGGCCTAATGGATTTGGGTCCATTTTATGGGCTTGACCCATGGATCCTAGTGTTTTTCTGTTGGGCCTATATTTTGGGCTCCAGTAAATAGGTTGGCCCATTATATTCTAGAGCCTGCCTAAAATTTTCATGGGCCTAGTATTCAATAAATTTTCATGGGTCTCGTCTCAAATTCTAAAATAATCCAACTCGTCCCATAAATTTTTCGGGTTAATTACCAAATAAACAGATTTCACTTGATTCATAAAATAGTAAAGGGTTTCAAACTAATTATCAAGCTCAATAAAACTCCATATTCCGCCATAGTAATATTATGGGCCCATAGCATATTCAAAATTACTCGATAAATCTCAAATGAGCTTCCCATAAATATTAACCAAAAAAACTTTATACAACTTGACTTGGTCTGGGCTTGGTCCTGGGCTTGAGTGTTACACGACGTGTTTTCAATTTTATAAAATACCTAAGATTTTTTTTGGAATTTTGTTGCAAGTGTAGCATTTTTCATTAGATGACTACCTTTCATTTCATTAAGAAAAAACAATAAATTCTAAAGGCTTGTTTGGGAAGTGAGATAATCCCATCCCATTTCAAAACATTTTATAATTTCATTTCCAAACATATCATTGAAATATATACTTTTCAATTTGAAATTTTTAATTTTTTATCTAATCATTACCTACACTACAATACAATTGGTCTTTAGTGACGGTTGAAAAATTGTAACAGTCCCCAAACTGTCACTACAAGGCCTTTTCTGTGACGGTTTCTGGAAACCGTCACTAAAGACAGATGAGGTTTTTTTAACGTTCGAACGTATTGAAAATTTACGTTTGAACGTCAAATTTACGTTCGAACATTCTGACAACTTATGTGCGAACGTGAAATGTTTTGGCGCCAATGTTCGAACGTTAGTAATTAACGTTTGAACGTTAAATGTTTTGCGCCAACATTCGACTGTTAATTAATAACGTTAGAACGTTGATTGTAAATTTAAATTAAATGACTCTAATTTAAAAATTATGTAGTTTTTATAGTGCATAATTTGTGAATAAGTCTAAAAAATTGACTTGTATATATTTATATATACACAATTTGTAATATATAGATATATATTTATATTTATATATATTTGAAGTGCAGCGATTTAGTATTAAAGTTGGAAAATATAACATTAAAGAAGATTGAGAATTGAATGGTGAAAAACTATAGAAATATTAAATAACATTTTTCTTTATAAATAATAAAAGTAAAATACAAAATATGATTGAATTTCTTAAACAACACTCAGATGATAGCGTTGTTCGCGAAATTCGAACTCCGTACCTCCTCAATCAAGGTATCAATCTTGTCGTTGAGGATACTTACACGATGGGCGATCTCAGATACAAACGCCTCTATAGCCGCGAGCGATTGATCGATCTTATGATCAATATGCGCAGTCAGCTGTGAGATCACCGCATCAACCCAAGCAGGCTGTGCAACTCCCGCAGATGCACTCGGCGGCTGCTGACTACTACTCCCCACATGACCTGGCTCAGGCTGCGTCGGAGGAACTAGATCCTCCACAGGGGGTGGCTGAAGTCCCCTAGCCTGTCCAATGCTACGTCGATGCGTGGTCATGTCGAGGGGGCTCATCGAATCTTTCACCCGCTCCTCTAGCTGAGTTGGCACTCCTCGTGCAAGTAATAGCCGGCTGATCAAGACACCGTATGAGAGATTATTCGTGGAGACGATGCTAGCCTCATAACGAATACTCTCAAACATGTGAAGTGGCAAATCTATGGGATCTCCACGTGCCACTCGTATAAAAAACTGTGCCCGAAACTGACTAAATGTGGTTTTATGTGCCAC
Source organism: Juglans microcarpa x Juglans regia (assembly GCF_004785595.1). Classification (NCBI taxonomy): domain Eukaryota; kingdom Viridiplantae; phylum Streptophyta; class Magnoliopsida; order Fagales; family Juglandaceae; genus Juglans; species Juglans microcarpa x Juglans regia. Next base: position 2,134,994 of record NC_054604.1, on the reverse strand, counting down.
AGGATCCACGTTTGTTGCAACAATAAGGTGCAACATATGGAAGAAAGGCAGCAGATGGTTCTGGTTGAATGCGTTCTTCCTCTCGATCTGCATGCGGTCCCTCCCGATGAGGATGTAGAAATCCTCGTCTCGGTCATCATCTCGAGCCTCGAGGCCAGTATCCTCGGCCTCAGATCGGTCTGCATTTCTAGCTGATGCTGGCTCAAATGGGGGCCAGTAGATGATGCAGAAGTGGCTACATCCTCGACGAATCCCGAGGTGCTCGGCGATGACATCTGGTGAAATCTCAATGGAAACACCACGTACAGTCACGGTGTGAGAGGATGTGTCCTAAGGCATGGCACACATCCCATATAGAACTCCTGAACCATTGAGGGGTATACCTTCCCCCTCAATGTGCAGATATTTCCCCAGCCTCTACTGAGGAAAACATCTCTTAGGTTCGTCTGCTCCCAAATGAGTTCGTTGAACTCATTAATCAGGACCTCTCGCTCTACCATAACAGTACAAGCCACGATACGAGCAGTGTCCTGAGTAGCTCCTTCCCTCCCTCGTTTTCTAGTATGCAGAGGATGAGCCATATCTTGAAAATAAAGAAAGAAAAAAAATTATTTACATTGATGCATTTTTTGTGTTAATTTTAAACTGCTTTGCATTAACGTTCGAACATAGTAAAATATACGTTCGAACGTTAAGATAAAACGTTCAGACGTGTTTTTTTACGTTCGCAAGCAAAACACATACGTCTGAACGTATAACATACACGTTCGAACATAAGCAGTAAATAAATATTGGCCGACGTACGTTCAGACGTTTATGTTATACGTTCGAATGTATGTGTTTTACGTGCGAACGTAAACATGAAAGTCCAAACGTTGAAGCATAAATAAAGTAGAAAAGTAGTACGTTCGGATATTATAATTAAACGTTTGGATGTAACTTTTACGAAAATAGTGTCTGAATGTAAAACAATACACGTTCGTACGTATAAGCCTTAACGACTATATAATTGCAATGTCGTATGTTCAAACGTCTTGGTAAAACGTTCGAACGTAAACATCAAATAAATTTAAACGACATACGTTCGAACGTGTATCTTATATGTTCATGATATTGTTTTACGTGCGAACGTAAAGGATTTACGTTCGAACGTTGAAGCTTAAATAAAGTTAAAAAAGTAATACGTTCGGACGTATTCATTAAATGTTTGGATGTAAAATTTATGAAAAATAACGTTAGAATGTAAAAAATTAACGTTCGAACGTATAAGCCTTAACGGCTATGTAATTGAAACGTTATATGTTCGAACGTTACAAGACAGAATGTCTGAGTCGACTCAACCATTATTGAAATCTCAAAAATTAATCTGCAACGTTTTAAATGCCGAAATGCCACCATAGAAATGAAGTATACACTTCAAGAAACATTTCTACGGTGACTATTTGGCCAATGGCAAGCCGTGGTGGCCGGAAAATGGAGTTAAAAATCCGGCCACCATTTATCCATTTTTAAACAAAACTCAATCCAAATCTTAAATAAAATACATGTTATTTGATTAAAAGATGAATGCCTACCTTTTAGTGACGGTTGTGGCGGAGTTTGACGGCAGCGGCGACAGAGGAGAAGCGGCGTGCAACAGAATGACGATGATAACGGTGAAAATGAAGTGGATGCCGTTCTGTTTCCACCTTATATACACAAAATGTTCGAACGTTTTTCGATTTATTTTTCAAAATATTAACTATAATATATTATATTATTAATATATGTTATATATTATAATGTTATGTATAGCATTATAATATATAATATTATACTATAATATATATAGTAGATTATAGTATATTATATATACTGTATTATATATATAGTACAATATATATAATATTATATAATATAATATATAATATATAATATATTATATATATATGATCTATTATAAACTAATGAAATCAACATTAGAACCACATGCTTTTATTACTCGTCTAAAATAATATACTTTATTATTACAATCTAGTACCCAAAATTATAATGTAAAATTTCCTAAATAATTTGATTGGAATCAAATTACTTTCCCTAATGAATGACAATTAGATTAATTGGTTTTTTTGAATTTGTGAGTATTAGTTATATTTCTAAAGTTTAGCAATATGTTTATATATATTATTGTGATTTTATGCTTACTCTTGAAATAATTGTGATTATTGTTTGTGAATTTTGTGAATAGTTTGTGAGTTTATGGTGTTCATTGATGAATTAATGTGTATAAATATTGTTGTGAGAATATTATGAATATGTTGTGATATGGATTTAAAATATTGTGATTATTATTTTTAAATTTTTATTGAATATGTTTAACAAGAAAATTATAAGTTTATGATATTAATTTAAGTAAAGATTATAAACATTTAATATACAGATAATATGAAGTTTAATATTTAACATGGAGTAAGTATATATAAGATATTCATACTAATTTAGTTAGAATGTGATTATTATTCAAATTATAAGTATAGTGTAAATTATGTCTTAAAAAAAATATATATATATATATATATATATATATATATATAACTTAACTATATATAAAGTATAATACTTTTTTCATATAGAAGGAGATCAAAGACGGGGCTGGCCATTGGATCAGTAAATAGCAAGGTACATTTTTTTAGGGAGGATCGATCCATTTTGTTTTCAAAGTAACGTTCAAACATCCTCCATGATTGTGCATGTTACAAGTAATAAATATAGAGAGGACTGACTAGCTAGCTAGCTTGGTGATCACGTTGTAGTTGCGTACCTTCATTTGTTGCGTTTGTGGCTATGAAGTGGGTTGTATGTATTTTCAGACATCGAGATAGGTGTCTATTAAGTCGTAGCCCCAGCCATACTGCAACAGCTGATAGTCGTTGAAAGTCGGGAATATTTATGAACGGTATGTTGTCTATAATATACTATTATAGAACAGGAATATTTATGAACGGTATATTGTCTTAACAGTGTCCATTAAGTTGGGAATATACTATATACTATAATATAGTATATAATGCAGAATTTAATAAGTAACAAAGAATTATATATTATTGATTTATATATATGGTATAGTATATATACTATATTATTATGTTTTCATCTAAAGTATTATGCTATCATAATATATATATATAATATAGTATATATACTACACTATAATATAATATATAATGCAGAATTTATGGAGTAACAAAGAATATCTCGAACAACCAGGTTGTATGAAATAAGAAAATAGTGAGAAGAAGTTATTTTTTTCAACTTTAAAAAAAAAAAAAAAATTATAATGAAGAGAAATATTGTGAGTATCTAGAAAATAATAGGTATATATAACTATTATATTAAGGAATACTAACTATTGAATAAAAATTTACGCGCAACCATGATTTTTTAACGTTTGAACTTTAATAATGTATTCCCGCTGTATTTTTTATATCTGTTAGGAAGGGTACGTTCGAATATTTCAATTATAACGTTCGAACATTAAAGTAAAAGTGCAGAAAATTTTCCGCTCGATTAAGGTGATGATCTAAACGCTCGAACGTTTATACTGTACGTTCGAATGTTAGTGACTGAAAATAACTAGAAAATTATAACGTTCAAACACCAAATTTCTGAACTTCCGAACGTTAGGAAATTAGTGCGGAAAATTTCCCGCTCGATTATGGTAACTCTTTGATGATATGAACGTTCGGCGTGCAAGTTGTACATTCGAACGACAAATTCCTTAACGTTCGAACATAAAAATAAAAGTGCGGAAAATTTCCCGCTAGATTTCATGCTCTATCATACGAAGGGTACGTTCGAACGTTTATATAAAACGTCCGAACGTTAATCGCAGAAAAATTATCATATTTTCTTAGGTTCGAACGTCATATTAAAATTGGGCGGGATAATATAACGTTCGAAATTACAACTTAAACGTTCGAACGTCTGGTCTAATAATTTTAGACTTAATGAATTCACGCATGGGAGGAAGCGGCTCATTTCTGCTTCTCCCGTGCTCGACACAGAGAGAGAGTTGAGAGAGAGTCTTCTGCAGGAGAGAGAGAGAGAGAGGGTTGAGAGAGAGAGGGTTGAGTGAGAGAGAGTTGAGTGAGAGAGGGACATGAGTTAGGGAGAGCAAGAGTTAGAGTGAGAGTCCCGTTGAGTTTTGGTAAGAAAAAAATATTGAGTTTTTGTTTTTTTGTTTTTTAATTCTATGATATTTGTATTGTGTTTTTTGTTATATAATACAAAATAATAAATTAGTGTTGTATTTTTTTGAATGATTGGTTGTTTTGGCAAGTTGGAAGCTTTGGATTTGTAAGAGGATATTGTGAGTGCTAGGTATATTTCTAAACTTTAGCAATATGTTTATACATTTTATGATTACACTTGAAATATTGTGGTTATTGTTTGTATAGTTTGTGAATAGTTTGTGAGTTATTGTGAATATGTTGTGATATAGATTTGAAATATTGTGATTATTATTTGTGAATTTTGTTTGAATATGTTAACATGTTTAGAAATATGTTGTCTTTAGATTTTGTTAATACATGGTTATTGCTTACTCAAGTTTAGGAATATATTTATACATGTTGTTATCATTTTATGCTTATTCTTGAAATAATTATGATTATTATTTGTGAATTTTGTGTGAATATATGTTTATATGGTTAGAAATATATTGTGTTTACTTTTTCGTATTTATGTGAATTTTTTATATAATAATTTTTTTTGTGTTTTTTAAATTTTTTCTTTGACAAGAAAATTATAAATTTAGGATTTTAATTTAAGTAAAGATTAAAAACATTTAATATGAGATTTAATATCTAACATTTAATAAGTATATATAATATATTCATACTAATTTAGTAAGAATATGATTATTATTCTAATTATAACTATAGTATAAAACTTGCTTTTAAAAAAAAAGAGAAAAAAAGTATATAACTTAACTATATATAAAATATATATATACATACAATAATTACAATTAATAATTACTTATTAAATATAAATAACTCACTCAATTAAAATTATATAATTGAATTTAAAATTAAGTATAACAATTAAAATGATACTTTAAGAATGATAATAATTAAAATGTTATAATAACATTTAGAATTAAGTATAACAATTAAAATAACTCTTTAAGAATTATAATAATTAATATTATATTATAACATTTGAAATTAAGTATAACAATTAAAATGATACTTTCAAAATGATAATAATTAAAATGTTATAATAACATTTGGAATTAAATATAACAATTAAAATAACTCTTTAAGAATTATAATAATTAATATTATATTATAACATTTGAAATTAAGTATAACAATTAAAATTATACTTTAAGAATGATAATAATTAAAATTATATTATAACCTTTAAAATACTCTTCAATAAAAAAGTCTTGTACCTACCAAATAAGTAGAGTTGGAATAAATATACTTATTTATTATAAACTAAAGAGTAAGTAAATAAGGATCAAATAAATGCTTATATAAATATTATATACTTATTGTCTATATAAATAAATAACTCACTCAATTAAGTATAACAATTAAGATTATAATTGTGGAATGATAATAATTGTAATTATATAATAACCTTTAAAATTATATATAACAATTATAATAACAATTATATAATAACAACGAGGCAGAATGATCTTGAAGAAATGTCTATCAATTTACTTGACTTTCATAGTCTCTCCGGCCTTGACTAGTCTCTTTCGGTCTTGACAATTATTAATTGAGAGTTGTCAGGACTGGAGAGTCTATGACAGTTAAGCAATTAGACTAAAATATATACATTTCTTCAAGATCATTCTTCCTTGCATCTACTCATGATACAAAACTTGTGAATATATTCTTCCATCTCTCTCTAATTTAACAATATAACATGCAATATTATTTGTTTGACAATCTAGATACAAAACATGAAGATATTGTTTGTAGTATTTTTTTATAGATGCGTGTGACATTGCATAACTGACCTTAGACCCGTTTGAGAATTAGTGTACATTTATGTGTCCACTAATTCCTGAATTGTCCAGTGTTGACAATTTGAGATTATATTATTTGTATTGCACATTTTTGTTACTCCTACTTTCCACGTTTAATATGAAGTTTCGATGTCTTCCTCTACTGTTCTTCGGGTATACTATTCGTAGGGTCACAATTCTTCTATTTGAACATGTATACTTGGAGAACTATAGGGAGGTGCTGCCGAAATTTCTACTAACGTAGAAAGTAGTAGAGTGACGAGATTTGTGCAATATGGATAATATAATCTCGAATGGGATATGACCAACTACCTTATCAAAAAAGCAACTTCGTATTGGAGCATGACATGCATGTGAATTTTCTATGTACGTGTTATTAATAGATAGATGCTTTTAGAAATGGACAAAACTTAGATGCGTCTGGGCGATAGACTTGGAAAGGATTACATACCTTATGCGCGTGGAGTAAGAACCTTAATTGATTTTGCATGGGCCTTTGCTGATAGTCGTGGTTATATTAAGTGTCCATGTCGAGGGTGTAAAAATTTGTGTGTGATAGAGTTGGATGAAGTAGAAAGTCATATATTTGTGAATGGTATGGATCTGGGATATACCCGATGGGTACTGCATGGTGAGCCGTATGAACAGTCAGCAGATGTATTGGTCGATCATCACAATTATTTGCGGCACATGGATGATGATTATGAGTAGGATGAGATAGAGGAGATGTTGGGTGACATTGGAGCGGGGATGTTTATGGATGAGGTTGACGACAATGCCTCAAGTGGCGGAAGGACTGATTGTGATAATTTCGCTTCAATATGGGAAGATACAAAGCGCGAGCTTTATCCAGGCTGTACAAAACATTCCAAAATGTCGTTTATTGTTCGGTTGCTTCACATTAAGTCATTGTGCGGGATGTCGACGAAGGCAATAAACATGGTATTGGACTTATTTAACGAGGTGCTTCCCGAATGATCTGCATTGCCTAAGAACTTTTATGAAGTGAAACAGTTGAGAAAGAGATTAGGATTTGAGTACAAGTCCATACATGCATGCAAGAATGATTGTGTTTTGTTCTGGAAGGAAAACGAGGAGAAACAAGCATGTCCTGTATGCGGAGAGTCGAGGTGGAATGATAAGAAAAACATGCCGGTTAAGGTGTTGCGGTATTTTTCCTTGAAACCTAGGTTGCAAAGACTATATATGTGTAAGAAAACAGCTCATGATATGAGGTGGCACGAGGAGAAAAGAGTTAAGAATGACGCATATATGAGGCACCTAGCTGATTCACTTGCGTGGCAGTCTTTTGATAATCAATATCCAGAGTTTGGGATAGAAGCTTGGAACGTGCGCCTGGGACTCACAACAGATGGATTCAACCCTTTTAGAAATATGAGTACAAGTTATAGCACTTGGCCTGTAGTATTGATTCTGTATAATATTCCACCATGGAGGTGCATGAAGGTCCCAAACTTATTGTTAATTTTACACATCCCTGGCCCGAGATCACCTGGGAATGACATTGACGTATTCATGCAGCCGTTGATTGAAGAGCTGAAAGTGTTATGGGAAATAGGTGTTAGAACTTATAATGCATCCATGTTGACATCTTTTCAGATGCATACTGCGGTAATGTGGACCATAAATGATTTCCCGGCATATGGGAATCTTTCCGGCTGGAGTACGAAAGGGAAGTTAGTCTATCCGACGTGAAATAAAGAAACTGCTAGTGAGTGGCTAAAATATTCTCAGAAGTTGTGTTTCATGGGTCATCGACGTTATCTACCAGTAAATCATGCACGTAGAAGAGAATGTGCTAAGTTTGATGAGAGAGTAGAGGATAGAATTGCACCAAAAGAGTTGTCTGGGGAAGAGATAGTGGAACAACTGCAACATGTTAAAGTGAACAATTTTGGCAAAGGTCGGGGAAAGAACAAAAGAAAACGAGGCGCAACAGAATTGAATTGGACAAAGCGTAATATTTTTTTTTGACTTGCCGTGTTGGTCGTCCTGCATGTTGCAACATAGTTTGGATGTAATGCACATAGAAAAGAATATTTGCGATAATATAATGGGTACATTGATGAGTATTAACAAAAAGATGAAAGACACGATCAAGACGAGAAAAGATCTTGAGAGAATGGGAATTAAACATAATCTACATTTACGGGTTGAAGGCAATAGGGTGGTCATGCCACATCCATGTTTTACGATGACCAGGGAGGAGAGGAAGGATTTCTGCAAATGGTTGCAAGGTGTGAAGTTGCCAGATGGTTATGCTTCAAATATTGGTAGATGCATGAGTCCTGATGATTGGAAAATCAGTGGATTGAAAAGTCATGACTGTCACGTATTTTTGCAGAAGTTATTACCTGTGGGAATTCGTGGGAAGATGACATCTAATGTACTTGTTGCCATATCTGAACTCAGTATGTTTTTTAAGGATTTGTGCGCTAGGGTAGTAAATCGAGATGTGTTGTCGAAATTGGAAGAAGACATTGCTACTAGACTATGTAAATTCGAGCAGATCTTTCCACCAACATTTTTTAAGGTCATGGTCCATTTAGCAATACATTTACCGCGAGAGGTACTTTTGGGTGGACCAGTGCAGTTCCGTTGGATGTATCCAGTTGAAAGATATTTGGATCGACTGAAGCGCACTGTTGGGAATAAAGCCAGAGCTGATGGTTCAATAGCAGAGGCCTATATACACGATGAATGGTTAATATTTTGCTCTCTATATCTTCTTGGTATTAAGACAAGATTTAATCATCAAGAGCGAAATGCTGATCTTGCTGCTCCGCCTCCTTGTGAGCTATCAGTGTTTTCCCAGAATGTACGACCCTTGGGTGCACAAACATGTTACGATTTAATTGACGAAGAGTTGGGCAAAGTTCGGTGGTATGTGCTAAATAATTACCGGGAGATTAATGATTATCTCAGGTATGTCATTCCATGCTTCGAATAATTATAATTTTCTTAAAATTAACTATAATTGTTGTGCTCAAAATATACTTCTTTTGCAACATGTTATAACAGTAAGCATATGGACAAACTTAGGATGGAAGGCGTAGAAAATATAGAGGCAAGACACGAGGAGGAATTTCCCGGATGGTTTGAAGAACGTGTATGAACTAAAATTAAATATATGTTATATTTTGAAATTTTTAACTCTGGATAATGAAATAATAAATATATACTATTTCAATTTTTAGATTTTGGAACAACGTGCTCGTGATCTCGGATCAATTTCTTTTGAATTGTATGCATTGGCCCATGGTCCCTCAAATAGTGCACTTTGATACACCGCATGCACGGTTCGAGGTTATAGATTACATACTATGGACCGTGAACGTAATAGAAAGACTCAAAACTGTGGTGTGTTGGTCGATGGGAGTCATGGAACAGATGATATTGACTATTATGGTGTCATACGTGATATTATCGGATTGAAATATCTGGGTGGGTCTGTCACATATGTCTTTAAATGTGACTGGTGGGATCTAAGCGGTGGTCGGGTTTCGATACATAGGGATAATCACTTTACAAGTGTCAATACTGCATCTAAATGGTACGAACATGATCCATTTGTATTGGCTTGTCAAGCTACCCAAGTCTATTACTTGATTGATCTAATGAAAATTGCTGATGAAGATAGTGGAGAGATAACTTGGCGAGTCGTACAAAAATTTGTCCCTTGAAATATATATGAAGCAGGAACGAGTGCAGATTGCGAGAATAGTGGAGATGAAGATCATGACACTTCGATTGTAGAGGCATACCAGGAAGATGGAGAGGGTATTAACTTGTTTGTTGACCTCGGTGCACTCAAGTTGCTCCCCTTGTGTAGAGATGATGTCCCACCTGTCCATCTGGACCCTTCTGTATTAAATGATCATTCAATTCAAGTAAGTGAGGAGGAAGAAGAAGAGGAAGAGTCAAAATATGAAGACGAATTAGAATTCGGACAGGAGGTGGATAAGGACAATGAAGAAGAGGTGCATGATGGTGATGAAGATGTTATTGATGGAGATTTTGAAACAAGCATGGAAAATTCATCCGAAGATGAAGAATAAAAGTACTAAATATTTAATTCATATAGGTGACTATAAAATATCTTGAATTTTCATAATTTCTTCTAATTAATTTCATTTGATATAATTAATTATTTTTAAGAATGCCGCCAAAACGACAACGAAGAAATGTGCCTCCGCCAAGTCCAAGTCATGAACCCATTGAGGACTTCCCACTCGAGGAATCCGTTCCTGAAGATCAAGTTAACACAGAAGAGGACAACAGCCAATCGACACCTACCAGTAAGAAAATATTGTCATTGATAATTAATTATATAGTTAATACTTTTGTCTCAATAACTATATAATTTATAATTATACTATCTATTATCATGTAGTTGACGCATTTGCATGTCGCGGTCGTGGCTATACACGTGGCATCTCTCTTGAAAAAAATAGAAGGCACGAAAAACTGAAGATCACAATTCCTGATAATTCCACTGGAGGAGTGGATGATAGTGCAGCAGCGCTTTCCTCCTATATTGGCACAGTAGTTCGAGCTTATGCTCCATTTTATGTGCGCTCATGGCGAGATGTTCTGAATGAGATTAAGGAGCACATTCGAAGTCGTGTGCTGGTGAGTTTACTTTGAGAGTACAGTTTAGTATATCATATTTTTGACCTGATTCCCTTGTTAGGATGAATTCGACCTCAACTTTGGCCTTAGCGAGGATTTGAGAACTGTGAATGAGTTGATGGCTACACTATTTCGACGTCACAAAGGACGATGTCATGACCACTTCAAGAAGTTTGAGACGTTGGAAGAGGCTGCGCAGTCTCCTTTTCAGCAGATGAAGTTAGATGATTGGAGAAAGTGTTGTGATCTTTTCGCATCTCCATATTATCAGGTATTTTATATTTATATCTTTTAATTATTTACATTCATATTCGTTCTATATATTATATGTATACATATTATAATTAACATTCTAAATATATTTTGTAGCACTTGAGTTCGCTCTGACTGTCCACCATCATGTCGATTCAAGGTTATTCCACCGTCTTGCTGAAAAAATGGTAATTAAAATTTTTAGATTTCATTTATCTTCCTGATATTCTTTTATTTAAGTATTAACATTATATTTTGAAAATTGCTAATGTCGCTTTGTTAGAAACGTGATGATCTTAAAAACTTTTTCCTCATTCATGTCTATGCTGTTGCTCACACTAATGAACATAGTGAATGGATGGATCCTGTCGCTGCAGATAATTATGTAAGCAGTGTTAATTTTGTTAAATAAATTATTTATGTAACTTTTGAATAATTTAGTTTTTATTTCTATTTCTTTTAATACGTTATTAATTATTTACGATCATTACCTTTCAAATTACAGAAAAAATGATGGAGATGCAGTCGACTTCTGGGGAATCCTCTCCTAGTGACATACACATATTCAAGCAAGTGTTCGGGCCACAGTCTAGTATGGCAAGAGGTTTGGGACGATCTATCAAGCATAGATGTTCATCCTCCTCAACCTCATCGACTTCACAAATCAATAATCTTACGGCAGATTTAGAAGTTGTACGGCGTGAGAATGAGTATATGAGGTCGAGACAGCAAGAGTTAGAGTCTCTCTTAGAACGACAGTCTCATTTAGAGATGCGTTTGCAGGACCAATAGAGAGACCAGGAGGAAAGAATACGCAGTGAAGTGCAAGAGCAAGTGCAACAGGAGATGATGGTGCAAATGGAGCGTGTATGTCATTGCAACAGAATCGCGGTGGGCGAGGAAAAAAGAAGAAATAAATTTATCTTTTGTAGTGGTGGCTAGTTTTAATATCTAATTTTAAAATTTTATAAGACATTATTAGTTTTTAATTGATGGTATGTAATATGATGAAACAAGTAATATGTTTTTAAATTTTATGAAATTAGTATATCTGATCTATACGTTCGAATGTAAAGTAAATACGTTCAAGCATTTGTTCACATTCGAACCAACGTTCGAACATGAATACATATTGTGTATCGTAACATTCGAACGTAGGCCTCTACGTTCGAATGTTCTGGCCCTCAAACGAACAAAACATTCGAATGAGTCAACGATTAACGTTCCAACAAACCTCCGAACGTACCACTTGCATTCGAACGCTCCTTCGTTTACATTCAAAATAATGTCCGAACGAAATTTTGAATGTTTATTCTAATTAACATTCGGACGCATAAATGTTCGAACGTAAATATGATACGTTCGAACTATATTCAACGAACGTCAACTTCTCTCATTCGAACGCCAATCGGTCAGGTTATCGTTCGAACATTTAATTTGACGTCCGAACGTGACTTTCTGTGACAGTTTTCAACCATCACAAAAAATGGAACGTTCGAACGTTCTACCAAACGCAACACCTCCAACCGTCACTAATTTTTTTTTTTTTTTTTGTGACGGTTGAACAGTAAACCGTCACCAATTGTTTTCTGTGACGCACTTTAGGTGACGGTCGTGGTGACGGTCACAAACCGTCACCAAATATCTTTAGTGACGGTTTCTCATTTTTTTGTGACAGTTTTCTCTATCACAAAAGACGCATTCTGTTGTAGTGCTAATCATTACAAATTTTCCAAACTTTCAAATAAAATATAAAAAACAATACTACTTTTTCAAATTTCAAAACAAACATAATATTGAAAAATTATATTATTACAATATTTTAACTTTACAACATTTTTATTCAACTTTTTCTTCCCCAACACTCAACAAAACATTTTTAATTAAAATAATTTTACTACTATTCACAAACTATTTCACATCTATTCACAAACCATTTTACTGCTCTTCACAAACTATTTCACTATTATTCACAGATTTCTCATCTGATCACCTCACTACCATGTCCTAAATAGATGAGGCAAATTTCCTCAGGAAAAGTCATATTATGAACACAACTGCGCGCGAATCTGATCTGGATGTATCATGGGGAATACAATATTGGTACAAGATGAAGAGGAAATTTCTTAGTCACAACAAGTGAGTAGTTAACTTCACTCATGTCCAAGTCATCTTCCCCCTGCGCAATTGGACTAGGCAACCTCCAGTCAAACCAACACAAGAGGTTGGCAATCACATACTCAATTGTAGTAACACCGAATGTCAACCCTGGGCATCCCCTTCTCCCACCTCCAAATGGGATGAATTCAAAGTCTTGACCTTTAAAATCAACTGGGTTGTTTATAAATCTCTCAGGAAGGAACTCTTCTGGCTTATCCCATACGGTAGAGTCCCTTCGGATCGCCCATGTATTGACAAATACCTTGGCTTTTGGCGGAATATAATAACCTCCTAATATCACACTTGATGATGTTTCTCGAGGTACCGAAAGAGGAGCTGGTGGATGTACTCTGAGAGTTTCCTTCAAGATACATTTCAAGTAATTCATTTGATTTATATCATTCACATCTATTTTTGACTTCATTCCCACCACTCTTCTCACCTCGTCTTGTGATTTTTTCATGATATTTGGATTCTTTATAAGCTCTGCCATTAACCATTCTAAAGTTGTTGAAGTCGTATCACTTCCTGCGAAAAACAGGTCCTGAATTTTGAAAAGAGAAACATTGGCTAGACGCATGTGCAGTACTTAATTTGTGTGGGTGTGTTTGGTATTTGTAGCATACACTTACATATAGAGAGATGGGGGAGGGAGAGAGAGATCTAGAGAATATAGAGAGAAGAGAGAAAGACCAGTAAGATTCCTTTGAGGTTGTCTTCCGTGAACTCAAATTCGAGCATTCCATCCCTTTGAAGTTGAAGAAGAATATCTACGAAATCTTTATTATAAGGCCGGTCATCATTACTATTCCTTGTCTTGTGTTCCTCAATCACTTGAGCAAAAAATACGTCTAATTCTCTAAAAGTAGCTTTGAGATTTGCGATGAACCCCGTAAGAACATCAATCCATCCCAAATAAGGGAAAAAGTCACCCCAACAAAATGATGTCAATTGTAACACCTCGTATTTGAGTATATTTTTACTGAAGGATTATTTTTAATAATTTAAAATTTTATTCTCTTATTTTATAATTATCGGATATTTTAAATAGGTTATTTTATGATCTTTAAATTGTGAAAATTAAATTGTTATGTTTTCTTAATATTTATTTATTATTGTACATTTAAATTATTTTTCTTTTAAATTAATTGATTGTGGGATTTAATTATTTTATTTTCATTGTATCATTACGTTTAAATTATTTTAATTGATTTGCTGTTTTAAAATCGTTTCCGTTGGATCATTTTTGTGACCCAAGATGTAAGGATTGGACCTCATTTCTTTCCCCTTACTTTTCTTTTTCTCTTTTTCTTTTCCCTTTCTTTTCTTTCTTCCCCTTTTCTTTTTCTTCCTCTGCTTTTCCCCTTCCCGCGCGACAGCCTCCCTCTCTCTCTCTCTCTGTGCATTCCGTCGCTCGCCCAGCCCATCGCCGCCGCGCCGCCGTGGCCCTCACCGCCCCTGCCGTTCGCTTCCCCACCGGCCGGCGACCACCTCCCTCCATTCTCAGCTCCTATCGCGCCACTGTTAGCCTCCACGAATCGTCCAAAGCTGCGGCCTTCACTTCGTTCACGCGCCGCCGTCGCGCCACCTCCGGCCACCATTTCTTCACCACTTCATCCTTGAATTCCTAGCAACCCAATGGACCCAACCCCAACTCCGATCCGTCACCGGTGAAGCACATCCAACCCCATTTTCGATTTGGATATTTTTGGCTTAAAACCACTATTTGCGCTACCACCCACGGCAAACCACCACCACCATTGGCTTCACCGACCTCTCTAGGCCCTACCCTATTAATTTCGGGTCTTAGTTTGTCCCCATTCAAAAGTGAGTTTTTAAGACCCACGGCCACAGTGTATTTTACACTGTTCGTTGCTGAGCCACCACCTTTTGCACCACCGTGATCCTTCGGAAATTATTATATAGCACTGTAAGTATTTTTCCAAAGAACTATCGTGATTTAAATATATTTTTGCACTAACTCATATTATTGTGAACTGGTTGGACATGCCGGATTGAGTCCGAGGAGTTCAGGGGTCGGATTAATTGTGGATGGAGTTGTGTGTTTGGTTGGTATTGTGAATTGTGAATTGTTGGTTGTTGGTTTTGGTGTTGTTCATGTACATGGCATATTGCACGCATGATCATGTTTGTAAAGGAAACTGGGTTTTCGTGTACATGTATTCATGTTCATGTATTTCATGAAAACTAGGTTTTCATGTGTTAAAGGATTTTTGGGTGCGTGTATCACGACCCCAAGCTGAGATGGGGTATTATTTCGGTGTAGTCCTCTGGTCACTCAGAAGCGAAATATACTGAGTGACGTCCCCTGGATTGTCGCTGGGCGACGATGGGATCGGACGAGATGGTCTCGTGCCGACTCTGTGGCCCCTCTGCTGGCGGGGGCTAGAGGATACTTGGCCACAAATGCGCTGGGCGCGGAACTGGACATCGCTCGTTGCGTAGTGGGTGCTTGGCCACGAACGCGCTGGGCGCAGAACTGAGCATCGCTAAGAAGCCAGGACGTGCGGATGATCCCTAGGGGGGATCATGGTGCATTGGTTAATGGAATAATGGGCTGTTTTCTGGAAAAATAGCGTGTGTTGAATAAAAAGATTTTATGTGATTCATTTTCTGGTTTGGGACTTGTAAAATATTTATTTCGGATGACTGTATAATTTTTAAACCTTTTTACTGATTGTTTAAATTATATTAATCATTCTGGTACTTAGTTAACTTAATTATTCGCTGCGTTGTTTATTGTACACTGTTGCATGTACACACACTTGGCACTATCGTTGGAATGTGTAACCCTGTTGTCATCATCCCAGCATCTCGATTCCCGTGTCTCATTACATGGGGGTTGTGGGCGCCACATCAATAGTTTCATTATCCTTCTTGATAGATGTCCAAATCTTCTCTTACCATTTTCTTCTTCAAATTTCCGTCCAAATATGCATCTTGAGACTATGTTGTTTAAGGTTGCAATGATCATCTCGCTTAGATTAACATGAGTCTGTTTGAGGCACAACTCCCGTATCTTTTTCATTATTGAATCAACTTCTTCTTCCCTTACATACTGAAACGATTGCACTCTTTTAAGGCTCAAAAGCTCGAGGACACAAATCTTCCTAACTTGTCTCCAATACTCACCATAGGGTGCGAACCCAAGGTCAGTGCAACCATAGAGTAAGGTGTTGGCGACTGTAGTTTGGGGCCCGTTTGAGAAAACAAGATCATGCGACTTCATGACTTCTCTGGCTATATCGGCAGATGACACTATCAAGGTTGGAGTATGACCCAAGTGTAAGAGTATTATAGGGCCATACTTCTCAGAATGGGCTCGAAAAGAGCGGTGTGAGAGCTGGTGAAGGTTGCCTATAATTGGAAGCTTTGGTGGGGAAGGAGGCAAATTGAGTTTGGTAGTTTTAAATATACGTTTGCAAAAACGCTGAAATGAAAAGAGAAAGAGTAGAGATAGGAGGAGATAGACGGGTACTTTTTGTAGCTCTTTCCATGATTGTATGAACCAATGTTGTAGGGCCATTTCCTCAGTGTTCTGCACTTGGCTACGCGGTTTGGAATTGCTTTGTTTTTTACAACTAAAACAGAGTATTTTGGGGCTTGCAACCAAGGCT
This sequence comes from Juglans microcarpa x Juglans regia, assembly GCF_004785595.1. Classification (NCBI taxonomy): domain Eukaryota; kingdom Viridiplantae; phylum Streptophyta; class Magnoliopsida; order Fagales; family Juglandaceae; genus Juglans; species Juglans microcarpa x Juglans regia. The sequence continues at coordinate 2,118,266 of NC_054604.1, read as the reverse complement.
ACAGTGTTGGGTGGTAGCACCATGTGGCTGGGCACGGTGGACCGAGGGTGGTGCGACAACAGCTTGCGGTGTGGGTTAGCAGGTTGGAGGCAAACGAAACAGCTCTACGGGTGGCGGTTTACTAGTTGCAGACCGGGCCTTCGATTTGGTATTTTGCAGAGAAACGATGGCCTTCAGTGAAGGGGAGAACTAGCGGCGCTTAGTCTAGGGCTGAAGATGTTTAACATATATATAAGAGAAAAATGGTAAAGAGATAAAACCTGGAGGAAAAGGATACACGTACATGCATGAAAATGGAAATAAGAACGTGAACAAAGCGACGAAGGCGTGAACCCGTGCGACAGTTTATGGAACCGTGTACCACGTGCATGGTGGCAGTGAGCTGGGTCTTACATGGGAGCAAAAAAGGGAGAGCAAAATCTTAAAAGTTATAAAAAACACTTGTTTCTTTCCCACTATATATAACACATGCACAATTTGTCTTCGTTCTTCTATATATAATTTATTTGCACAACAAGAAATTAGACATTTTCCAGTGATTTTAAAATCGTCGCAAAAGAAATCGCTACAAATATTTCTTATTTTCGGTGATTTTCAAGTCGTCGCACAATATCTAGTGTGAAGGTGGGAAAAGGAGGGAGAGAATTTAGACTGAACTTTTTGCGGTGACTTTTTTCATGATAAACGGAAATGCCATTTTCGTAGATTTTTGGTACAGTTGTGGTGGACAAAAATCGCCGAAAATAGTAATTTTTTGTGACGATTTTTTCCTATCGCTGAAATTGATAAAAAATGACACTTTAATTTTGTCGAATATGCAGCGAATTAAAAATCGCTGTAAATAATCAATTGCAACCATTAGTAGGGGTATTTGCGACGATTTTGAGCGCTGAAAAAAGTCTAATTTCTTGTAGTGATCGAGCTAATTAGTAATCGAAGAATTCAACGTTAAAAAAATCCCACAATAATATATATAGATGTTTATTTATTTATTGAAAGATTAATATTGAGTGTGCATAAATTATTATATATGCACCATATGTGTCCAAATAGCACGGATCGATATTTCTATATATTGAACATTAAGCCTTTGTAACTAATATGGTTGAAGTCCCCTAATTATATAAATAATTTGAAATGTGTATATGCTAGCTAGATTGTAACGCCCTGTACTCGGATGGGTCGGAAGATTACTACCTGTCACTTATAAATATGTCTCCTAACACATCTACAATCTCCAAAGATTTTACAAACAGTAAACAATATCATATTTTCCAAATAAACACATTATAAACTCCACAATTCATCACTACAATAATAACATAAATCAAGGGGTCCACATTCTCCAAGTAGTCTCAACATAAACTAATAAATCTTTAAGTCTCAATAGATCCAAATAATATAAAGAACTCCAAATACTCAAATTAAACCCTTCTATTAACAATGGTACCTTTAGGTACTCCACCCTCTATCCACAGCTAGCGAAGCTCCAATTTCTATTCCTGTCCCCCAGCTGGGTCATCAATATCATTTGAAAAATATTGTGAATATAAGGAGTGAATTATCAACAACCCAGTAAGCAAAAAACATATAATAGTATGTAAACACGAGCCTTTTCAAAAAGTTCAGTATGCAGAAACAAAACATTTCATTTTCATATACATATTTCAAAACATATTATCAAAAAATCAGAGCGGTTTTTCAATTATTTCACATTCATAAACCATTTTCATATTAAAAAACGCTTTGACATAACATAACTGAACATCTTCATCTTATCATATCATATCGTATTATATCATATCATATCATATACCATGTTTAACCCCTGTGGTAGGGTTATGTTATCCCCGATGGCCAAACCAGGCAGTATCATATTATGAAACTTTCAATTTTTCAACCTCGGAGTTCCGAGTGTGCACACAGGAAAGAACACATAAAATACCATTTTGTTTCCAAAGTGGGTGTACTCAATGATATCATATCATGTTGGTACCAACCATATCACGTGAACCAGTATCATCATATCAGAACCATATTCTGAATCAGAATCAGAATCAAAACACATAAGTATGCCAAAGGTTTTTAATATCCCTATCATATCAAACCACATGCAGAACACATTCATATCAGTTTCAGATGATCAATAACAGATCCAAAACATTTCATATTACATGTATAAAATTATCAATTTTCATATTCGCTCTTTTGTACATTTCAGAAACATGTCAAGTATTGCTCATGTCTACACTATTCATGTCAAAGCGCATTTTTCTCTTTCATATAGATTTTCATGAGTGAATGCAAAACACATATATTGAGGTTATTTTCACGTTTTCTTTTAAAAACATATCATGCACATTTTACAAACCAACCTCAGTTCATTTCTTTTTATGCAAATCTAGCATATGAATCCTGCTTACCTAACTTTCATGCATTATCTATGCCTTGAGTCTGAACTTTAACAGTATCACCACCTAGTAAAAACATATACCAAACATTTAATAAACCAATCCAATAAGCTACTAATTATTGAGTAACAACCCAAACCAGCCCCTTTTTAACTTAATATCTATCATAAAATTAAACCCGAACAGTCCCCGCCTCAAACCATTAGCATTTAAACCCCTACATAACCACTAAAATCTCCACCCAACAGCCCAACACAACCCACACAGCTTACCTCTTACCAACATGCATTTAATTAAAGACAATCAACACCAATACACCGCTCCACCCTTGGTCACCACCATTCCCAACCAGCCATGCAATTATAAATCCCACACATCCACCACATCAACTACACATTATCTACATTTCAATCCACAATTCCAATTATATCATACTCACTAAACAACTAAAACAACAGTTTTCAAATAAAAATTAAAAAAAACACAGATCATAATATCCAGTAAAAAAAATGATACTATCGCTATAGATTAACTTACCTAAATTCGTGAGTTTAGTATGATGAAAACACAAGCGAGCGGACGCTGCCTAAAGATTATATCAATGCCCTGTGACACAATGTTGTAGTGTTACTTGATTTTACACTTGTAGTTAATGAACATCACTATCTAATGTTTCATAAAGCCATTACCTAATAATGTCTCAAATAGCTTTGCATAACCCCAATCCAAAGCAAACCTAAAACTCACTGAAATCAAGTGAAAGAGATAGTGATCTGCACAATGAGAGATTGAGTGATTTGAGTATGTGCACGATGAACCAAAACAAAAAGGGTGTGTGAGACTAGGTAAGATTTCGTTTGTGTACAAAAGCTGTTGTCGTGGGTGTGTGCGTGAAAAATCAGAAGAAATGAAAATCTGTGCTTGCATGAAAAATAGAGGGAAAGGAAAAAAAAAGAGAGTGAGATCATTTTACCATCGTTAAGAGTTCCAATAAGAGGGCTCGACGACAACCCAAAATCGGCATGAGGAGCTTTGGACCCAAACCAAAATTTCACCCAAAAATGCAACACTAATAGACACTTTCAGTAACAATCTCTAAGGGCAGAAAAATCGAAGGAGAGCAACAGTGTGAGGGTTAGTTTGTTTTGAGAAAATGAGAGTGAGGGAAAAAAACTGCATGTATAACTGATAGGGGAGTGGGAGTTTGTATCGAGGATGAGAGATGGGAAAAAATATTAGGGAATAACCAAATAGGAGGAAGTAGATACGGGAGAAAAGAAAACTAAGAGAAAGAAGAAAAACTCACCAAAATGGCACCAGTTCGAAAGCAAATTTCAGGGGCTGGGCTTCGTACAAGGGCCTGGGTTTCACATAGATGTATCACAAATTTTACTACATAGACTTTGCAAACTTATGTGCAAATATGAACAAAGTTAAAACAAAAAAATGAGTCAAAGTAATTATATTAATATATATGTTGCTAATCATATGAGGTATATAAGATTTTTGTGGTAAAATTTGTTGTGAGCTTTAGCGTAGCATGCATATTACATTTCAATAAGATCGAGGATAGATCAAGAGGTGAACAACCTCAAGAAAAGTCATATTATGAACACTGGGAATCTGATCTTAATGGATGATCATGGAGAGTACAATATTGGTACCAGATGAAGAGGAGTTTTCTTGGTCACAACCAGGGTGTTAACTTCACTCATGTCCAAGTGATCTTTCCCTCGGATTGGTGTAGGCAACTTCTAGTCAAACCAACACATGAGGTTTGCAATCACAAATTCAACTGTAGCAACACCAAATAATATCAATCCATGAGGGCACCCCTTCTCTAGGAACTCTTCTGAAGGAATTCAAAATATTTTCCTCAAAAATCAATTACGTTGTCTATGAATCTCTCAGGGTGGAACTCTTCTATGACCTTTCCCATACATTAGGGTCCCTTTGGATTGCCCATGTATTGACAAATACTTTTGTTTCGGTGATATATCATAACCTCCTCCTAGTATCACACTTGCTGATCATGTTTCTCGAGGTTGTATGTTGAAGGAAGCCTAGCTCTGTATTTTCATTTATGATATTTTGATAACAATCGATCTTTTTATATACAAGCTAAAAGAATTTTCTACAAAGAATAGAATCTTCTAGACCTAAATATAGGTTGTTACAGAGAGTGCACACTGCTCATGCAGCAGGGGCACATGCAGCAGGTGCACATGTAGAGGGTTATTATGTGATAGCACTCGGGTCCTTTGGCTATGAGCTATATTTTGGTGTAGAGTCGGTCTTAGCATCCCCCCTCAAGTCTAGCAGCAAGTGCTGGAGGCGCAGACTTGAACACAAAATGGTAAACCGTGTAGATGAAAGTGGTTTTAATAGAGCATCAGCAGGCTTATCTTTTCCTGAGATGAATGCTACATTCAGAGATTTATTAAGGAACCGATCACGCACAAAATGGAAGTCGATCTTGACATGCTTCATTCTTGCATGAAAAATTGGGTTTGAGGAAAGGTAAGTAGCGCCCATGTTGTCACAATAGATCAAAGGAGCTCGAGCTTGATTAACACCCAGGTCTCGGCAAAGGTTCTGAATCCAAATGACTTTAGCAATTGCTAATGCAACTACTTTGAATTCTGCCTTGGTGGAGGAACGGATGATCATAGGCTACTTCTTTGAAGACAAAGAAATCAAGTTGTTGCCGAGTAAGACACAGAAGCCACTAGTAGAAAACCGATCATCGGGACACCCATCCCAATTGGCGTCGGAAAAAGTAGTGATATTGAAGGTTGAAGAAGGAGAAAGCTGAAGACCAACTGTGGAGGTGTGTTTAAGGTATCGTAAGATACACTTAACCGCTTGCCAATGAGGTACATGAGGGGCATGCATGTATTGACATACTTTGCTCACTGTGAATGCAAGATCGGGCCATGTAAATGAGAGGTATTGCAGTGATCCAACCGTGTTACGATACAAAGTGGGGTCTTCAAACATGTTACCATTGAAATCACTCAGTTTCTTAGAGGTGGCCATCAGAGTCTTTACTATTTTGGCAAGATGCATATTGGCCCTTTTGAGTAGATATGTGATGTATTTTTGTTGAGTTAAGAGTAGACCATTGGAGTTGGGAGTGGCTTCAACATTGAGAAAGAAGATTAACTTGCTGAGATCAGTGATGGGGAAGTTAGTGCGCAATGTTGTTATAAGCTCAGAGATTTGTTGAAATGGTGAGCCTGTGACCAAGAGGTCATCAACTTACACTAACAAAAAGGTGGTGCTGGACTCAGTTGATCTTAAAAATAAGGAAGGATCGACTGAAGAGATTTTGAAGCCAAGATCAATCAACTGGCAGCTCAATCTAGAGTACCATGCACGGGGCGATTGTCGGAGGCCATAGATGGCTTTATGCAACCTGTAAACATGAGAGGGAAATTTGGGGTGAGAAAATCCTGGCGGTTGGGTCATGAACACAATTTCATGCAATGGACCTTACAAAAATGCATTTTGCACATCATATTAACGAATAGGCCACTTGTGAGACACGTCAATAGCAAGAACAAGCCGAACAGTAGTTGCCTTCACAACTAGGCTGAATATCTCCTCAAAGTCGATATCGGATTGTTGAAGAAATCCTTTAGCTACGAGACGGGCCTTTCGTCATTCTATCGAACCATCTGCAAATCATTTTGTGCGAAAGACCCACTTACAGGTAACAATATTTGAGGCCTGAGAGGATGGAACTAAGGACCAAGTGTGGTTTGCAAGCAGAGCGTTGAATTCCTTGGCCATGGCCTCACACCATTCAGGATGTTGTTGAGCAACAGTGTAACTTGAAGGTGTTTTGGGAACAGAGTGTATGTCACTTATAAGAGGTCGGGGAAGAGGCCATTTAATTGTTCCATCGATAAGTTAGTGAGGCCAAAGAGAGCCTGTGCGAGACCATGTCACCATTGAATGTGCAGGTTGCTGAGGAACTGGTGGTGGAGTGCTCTGTGTGTTTGTTGATGGTAGGGAAGAAGATGAAAGAGGTGTGCCCAAAACCGAAGAGGAAGGAGAGGAAGGAATTACGATGGGCTGGTTTAAATTAAAGTGTGGTAAGGCAACGTGAGTGGGTAATGAATTGTTCGGGCTTTTGGTAAGTGAACAAATGGGAATGAAGACTCAATAAATTTGACATCGTTGGATGTATATGAGCGGCCTGGGGGAATATGGTAACAAGTAAAGCCCTTGTGGGCTGGACTGAGGCCCAAAAATACACATTCTAGTGAGCGATAGGAAAATTTCTGAGCATTGTATGGAGCTATGAGAGCCAGCAAGCAGAGCCAAATACCCTTAAGGTTTGTAATTGGGATGAGTCTAATGAAGGAGAAAATAAGGAGAGGAATTTTGAAGAGACAGAGATGGTAGAATATTGATTAATTATGGGACATGGGTAAATGCTTTTGGTCAAAATTTAAAAGGAACTAATGCATGGGCAATGAGGGATAAGCCTGTGTCTACAATGTGGTGATGTTTCCTTTTGACAATATCATTTTTTGTATGATTATGTGGACAAGTTACTCGATGGATGATGCCATAGGATTCTAAAAATTGAGAGAATGGTCTAAATTCACCCCCTAATTTGATTGGAATTGTTTAATTTTAGTTTGGAATTGAAGTTCAACTTGTGATTTAAACTCGACAAAAGTATCAAATGCTTGAGAACCAAGTGTAGCGAGAGTAATCATCCAATAAACTAATATAAAAACTGATATCCATCAAGAGATACATGAGGGAAGGTCCCCATAAATTTGAGAAAACTAATTGAAAAGGTGCGGCTGATTTGTGAGGCCTTGAATGAGCAGCCTATGAGACTTGGCCTTAGCACATGCATCACAAAATGATGGAATTATTGCAGGATCATACGGCAGATCGTGTTGCTGTAGAATTGAACGAACAAGTTTGAGAGAAGAGTGGCCAACCGAGAGTGCCAACTTGAAAGTGAGAGAGAGGTAGTCAAAGCTGATGAAGATGGTGGTGAGGAGTAGAGTCCCTTATGGGTGGTTCCCTAAAGTAGTGGTTTCCCTGAGTGGTAGTCCTTAACACAAAAAGAGTTAGAGAAAGATTCAAAGAACACGTTATTATCGGTGCAAAATTGATGGACAGAAGTGAGGTTTTTTTTTTTTTTTTTTTTAAATGAAGGAACGTTTAAACTTTTATTAAGGACAGAAGTAGTAGAAGAAGAGGAAAAGGAAGTTGAACCAGAGTAGGAAATGTGAACTATGGAACCATCACCAACATGCAGCTGGTCCTCACCATGATAGTCAGCAACTTACAGATTCAACTTATCCAAGTCACTGGTGATGTGATTTGTGGTGGCTGTATCTGGATACCAACTTGTACCCGAGATGTAGTTGGAGGAAGAATAATTTGCAAATGCTGGTGAAGGAGTTGTGTAGGCTTGATTAAACCGATATATGCAAGTGAAAGCAGAGTACCCTTGGCGATTGCATACTTGACAAATTAAACAATTGTCAGTGGGCATATGGGAATTGATACCAACGTTACCTGCAGGGGCACATGCAGAGGGTTTTTACGTGATAGCACTCGGGTCCTTTGGCTGTGAGATGTATTTTGGTGTAGAGTTGGTATTACCCTTAACATAGTAACAAGGGAGCTGGTGGATGCAGTCTAAGAGTTTCGTTGATGATACATTTCAAGTAATGCATTTTAATGATATCATTCACATCTATTTTTGACTTCTTGCCCACCACTCTTCTCACCTCATCCTGTGCTTTCTTCATGATAATTGGATTTTCTATGACCTTTGCCATTAACCATTCTAAAGTTGTTGAAGTAGTATCAGTTCTTGCCACAAACATGTCTTGAATTTTGGAAAAAGAAAACAATATTAAACGTGTGTGCAGAGTGTTTGCAATATGCACTAACAAACATACACACAACACAGAGAGAGAGTGAGAGAGAGAGAGAGAGAGAAAGAGCCAAGTAGGATTGCTTTGAAGTTGGAGTAGAATATGCACGAAATCTTTCTTGTTAGGTTGTTCATCATTACTTTTTGTTGTTTTGTGTTCTTCAATCAGTTGATCAAAAAATATATTTAATTCTCTAAAAGTGGCTTTGAGACTTGGGATGAATCCCATAAGAAAATCAACCCATCCTAAATAAGGGAAGAAATCACCAAAACAAAATGCTGTCAATTGCCCCATTACTTTCTTGCTAGATGTCCAAAACTTCTCTTGCCATCTTCTTCTTCAAACTTCTGTCCAAGCGTACATCTAGAGACTATGTTATTGGAGGCCCTGCAATGATCATTTCGCTTAGATTAACAAAAATCTATTTGGAGCACAACTCTCGTATCTTATTTGTTAACGAAGCAACTTCTTCTTCCCTTAGAAATTGGATTGACTACACTCTTTTGAGGCTTAAAAGCTCGTGGACACAAAATTTCCTAACTTGTCTCCTATACTCACCATAAGTTGCGAATCCCATATTAGTGCAACCATAAAGTAAGATTTTGGCTGCTGTGTTTTGGGGTCGGCTGGGGAAAACATTATCATTTGTCTTCAAGACTTCACTGGCCAATTTGCAAATGATACCACGAGGGTTGGAGCATGGCCCAAGTATAAGAGCATTACGATGCCATAATTCTTAGAAAGTGCTTGAAGGAAGCGGTATGGGAGTGTACCAAGCTGGTGAAGGTTGCCTATGATTGGAAGCTTTGGTGGGGATGTAGGTAAATTGGGTTTGCCACTTCTAAATATGCATTTAAAAAAGTACAGAAATGAAAAGATGAAAATAAGAGATAGGAGGGGATTGATCACGGGTGTTTTGTGAAGCTCTTGCTGTGACTGCAGCAACCATGATAGCAAAGTCATTTCCTGATGATCTTTAAGTGTTTGGTGCTGGAAACTGTAATAAATCCAAATAAAGTGTAGTAGAAAAGATATATAAATGGATAGAAAACGATGGAAAGTTCTGGAATTAATGTCATAGGTAAGAACACAGCTCTCTTCGAGGGGAGCACTTCCAGGAGACACGAAAGAACAATTGAAAATATTCTGGTTATCTCTAACAACCTTCTGCTACTGACTATAACAAACCTAGACCCTATTCACCTAGAAGGTTCCCAACCAATAGGAAATTAGAAATAAATTGCTACTGAAATAAAACAATACAACTAATAAAATGATATTTGGACTTAGCTGATCCAAGAAGGCTACGGCCCAATGGCCCAACTCTAAGACCCATTTACTAACTACCGTAAAAGGGCCTTCCTTTATTTAGCCCACACGTGTTAAAACCCCATGGCCCACGACCCTTCTTCACTTCACACGACATTAACTTCAGTTTCTCTTCAACTCATCACTTCATTTCACTTACCCTAACTCCCATTGTGTCGTCGTTTGACATTCCCCCTCTCTTCACAACACCTTGCCCACAAGGTGGGGAAATTTAAACCCATCGTGTAGTAAGGCTCCCACCAGGCTTCGTTAGCATGTTGTCTCCTCCAGCATATGAGGATCTCCACAAATTGCCAATTCTTCTTCTTCCTCAGTTGACGAGCAAGAACCTCTTCAGGTTCGGGTTTGACGATTCCTTGATGGTTCACGGGAGGTAGCTTGGGTATGGGTGTCATGCTTTGGCCCAATTTTAGCTTAAGTTGTGATACATGGAAAACGCCATGGATCTGGGCTGTGTCAGGAGAGGGACATAAAAGTGGGGAGAGAGCTTCAAAGTTTGACGTTGTTGCACCAAGGTTTTCCTATAGGGCTAAAGTAGAAGGTAAATCCAATCACCTAATACATACTGTTGTTCCTTTCTTTTCCAATCCGAGTAATGTTTCATACAATTTTGGGCCATTGTGATGTTTTCCTTGAGTAAAGTCTAGTGCTTGTCTTTGTCCCATAGTGTAACATCCACTTCTTCAAGTTTAGAGGTCTCTGCAGTGTAAGAGAGGAGTCTAGGTGGTCTGTAGCAGTAACATGCCTCAAAGGGGGAGACTTTGGTAGATGGATGTAGGCTAGAACTATAACACCACTCTACTAGTTCCACCCATTTCGAGCACTCATTCGGTTTGTCACTGGTGAAGCTTCTTAGATAGTTCTCTAGCCATTTGTTGATTGCTTCAGACGGAGCATCTGCCGGTGGGTGGTATGAGGTACTAAAAGCTAATTGCATACCTTGTAGTGAGAATAATTCCTTCCAAAACTTGCTTGTGAAGGTGGGGTCCCTGTCAGCACAATGGATTTCGGCATACCATGTAGCTTGAATATGTGTTTCATAAATAACTGAGCCACTATACGTGCTGCGTAAGGATTGGACAGTGGCACAAAGGCGCGTATTTAGTGAACCTATCCACTACAACCCCATAAGGTATTAAACTCATTAGAGCTAGGTAGTCCTTCCAAAAAATCCATGGTTATGGTTGTCCATGGTTTTTGAGGTACTGGTAGAGGTTGTAATAGCCCACTAGGAAGTGTATTGTCTACCTTCCCCACTTGGCAAGTATCACAATCTCTGAGAAACTACCTAACATCTGCCTTCCATCCCGACCAATAAAAATCCCTCTTTAGACTGTGAACTGTCTTATCAAAGCCCAAATGTCTACCCATAAGACTACTATGCACCAATGTCAATAACTTCTTAATGAGGGCTGAGTCAGTTGGGACATACAATCTTCCCATGTACAAATACAATCCATCCCTCATGGAGTAAGGGAATGGAAAATCTCCTCTTGAATGTTTTCTTAGTAGATCTTTCAACTTTTCATTAGAGTCACAGGAAGCCTTAATTTCTATGATCCAATAAAAGCTGGGTGGTGAAAGCATAGCTACCCAAACTTCCTATTCTCCGTGCCTCGATAAGGCATCTGCCACCACATTTTCCTTTCCTTTCTTATATTCCACCATAAAGTCATACTCCATCAATTTTGACACCCACTTCTGTTGCATGCGTGTGCCCACCCTTTGGTCCAATAAAAATTTGAGGATTTGGTAGTCAGTTTTGATCACAAAAGTCTACCCAAGTAAATAGGGACGTTATTTCTGCATTGGTGATACCAGTTCATACAAATCCTTTTCGTATGTTGATAACCCTATGGCCCTTCCCTTCAAGGCCTTGCTGAAAGAGGCCAATGGCCGCCCTTCTACATAAGGACAACTCTTATAGCATCTCCAGAAGCATTGCATTCAATAATAAACTGAAGCTGGAAAATAGGAAGTGCTAAAACTGATGGTTGAGTGATGGCTGACTTCAACCTTTTAAATACCTCTTGTGCCACTTCATTCCATTTAAAACTATCACTTTTTAGCAAACTGGTTAGCTTAGAAGTAATTTCGCCATAATTCTTTATGAATCATCTGTAGTATCCGGTTAAGCCCAAAAAACCCCTCAAGGCTTTTAGAGACTTAAGTGTTGGCCAATTCATCATAACTTCTAATTCATCAGGGTCTACCCATACCCGCTGACTTGAAATTAGATGCTCCAAGTAGGAGATTTCTTCACACCCGAATAAATATTTCCTTAGTTTGGCAAACAACTAGTTCTTCCTCAAGATTTCAAATGCAAGCTATAGGTGAGTTAGGTGCTCCTCGAAATCCCTGCTGTAAATTAAAATGTCATAAAAAAACACTAAAATAAATTTTTTGAGATGGGGTCTAAAAACCTAGTTCATCAAACTTTGAAAAGTTGATAAGGCATTAGTTAAGCCAAAAGGCATAACTAGGAATTCGTAGTGCCCTTCATGGGTGCGAAAGACAATCTTTGGTACATCTGCTGGCTTAACCCTTATTTGATGGTAGCCCGATCTTAGATCAAGCTTAGAGAAGATTTTGGCTTTAAACAGCAAATCCATCAACTCCTCCAATACCGATATGGGGAATGTGTCCTTAATATTCACACTATTATGGGCTTGGTAGTCTACACACAATCACCACGTCTCATCCACCTTTTGTTACCAATAACACAGGAAAGGAGTAGGGGCTTTGGCTAGACCTCACAACACCTGAGTCCAGCAGTTGCTTAACTATCATTTCTATTTCATCTTTCTGAAAATAGGGGTAGCGATAAGGTCGTATAGAAATGGGGCTGGTTCCTAACTAAAGGTTAATTGAATGGTCCTGTAACACTCCCGTACTTGGAGAGTTAGGGAGTTATTTCCTGCTTCTAAAAATCACAATACAACATCCATAATGTACTCTAAAGACAGAGGAAGTTTCTTTATAAGAAGTAAAACTCATTTATTTCAAAAAAAGATTTCCTTCATAATAACACTCCAAGTATAAAGTTATTCAAGCAACGAAACTCCACAAGTCTCAAATAATACACTATTAACTCATAATACTAACATAGGGAAAAAATTAAGTAATTTAATAATTAATCCAATGGTCTCTTGTACTCTTTGGCACTTATTCAAAACTGGTAATCACTTGTGCATCTCAAGCACTTATTCCTCTATGCCCAACTAGTCCTAACCATGCTTTCTATTCCTGATCTTTAACTGGCACCTCAGAGGCATCTCAAAAAATATTAGAGATAAGTGTTGATTTATCAATAACTCAGTAAGCAGCGATCCTAGACTAGTATGTAAGCATGAACCATTTATAAAATACAATAGACCGACAACTATCAAAATGGTTGAAATATTACCAGAAACACCTCATTTTAGTGATCATTATATGCATATATAATACTAAGAGACCTTCAGTGCAAGGATACATCACTAAGTGAGCAAAGGGATTGCACTCACAAATCAGAGGCCACAATTTTTATACCCTTGGCAATGTCAGACATAAGATAAAATCATATGCAATGCAATAATTGGAATAGTATACTGATCAAATAATATCATATAATCGGACAAATATTTAGAATTTCATATTCACAGTTTATGCTGTAGAAAATCGTTGTGTAAAAATCTACTGATGTCTACACCCGTCATAATAAAATGTCAGATTTTAAAGTTCAGAAATAGAGACTAGTGCGGAAAATCACTAAGGCTGTTTTTATAACAAAACATGTAGGGTTTTTACAAAGTCAACCTCAGTCAATTTATAGCAAAATCTAGCATAGAAACACCGCTTACCTGACTCTTGTAGTCTATTGTCTAAATCTTGAGTCTGAATTCTAGTAATCTTAACACCTATACCAAAGAATAAGCACTGACATATTACTAACCTACGTAAACACTAAACTCCCAACATGTCGAATAACCAACTCCCAACATAACGGTGGATTAACATAAGCCCATAATTAATAGTAAGTTCATTATACACCCATTAAGCAAAAGCACCACATCTTCAAGCCAAACAACCAACTCCTGACACGTCGAATAACCCACCAGCCATGATTATTATGTCACACGCACATCAAGCATAACAACCACATTTTCCAGGACTTAAAACAACCCAACCAGCCTCTCCTAGTTACACGGTATGCATAACAACTTAGCTAACCATACACGTCAAAACTAACAATCACACCTTAGCCCGGACAACCACATATCAACCTAATATCAACCAAGCAGTCCACCTATTCCCTCTTCTGACCAGGACATTGTAATTCACCTTCAAGAATCTCCATATACCTCAACCAAAGACATTGAGTCGGTGACTCCAAAAACACAATAGTAGACATAACGATGACACAAATAGACGACAACTGCATGAGAAAAACAAGAGATAATCTTACCCACAACTCAGAGCGGTAGTCAATTGGTAGCAAGGTTTGGATTGGAAAAAAAATGCAAAGGCACATATGGGGAGTAGTTCAACATAAGGGCTCGGTATGACGGGCTTGGAGTACTTATCGCCTACAAGTGACCGAATGAAGATAGAGGTAGACAGAGTGGAGTGCTACGGAGGTAAGAAAAAAAAATAAAACATAGAGAGAGAGAGAGAGAGAGAGAGAGCTATTGGGACTTACCGTCGTCAAAAGTTTCAGTGAGGGAGAGGCAGGCAATTGGGACCCGAGGTGGAGGTGGAGGCACACAACTGGGACTCGAGGTGGAGGCGAAAATTTCAGTAAGGGTTGGCGCAACGACAAGATGTCGACAAGAACTGGGGAAGTGAAGAGAGAGAGGGAGTCATTTGGGGGGGGGGGCTACGCAGGAGGGAAAAGAGAGTGGGGTAGGGCATCGTGGGTTGGGGAAAGAAGATTGGGAAAAGGAAAGGGAAATGGGGTTTAACCAAACGGTGCATTTTTAACCTTTATTTTTTTTGGGTCTTACGTGTGTTCTTGCAGGTGGTAAGCTGGTTGGGGAGGAAAAAATGTCAGCATACTGATCTAGTAATTGCTGGATGGCTGGGGAATTTTTTGAACTTGTTTGCCCCTGTGGACTCCTCCATCAGATGCAACAACACCCTCTTATTCTCCATTTTATGAAGCATGCTGACAGAGCCTTCCTTAATTTAGGTAGTCACACTTAACCCCTTCAACTTCATTGGTTTTTGCTTATGAGAAAACTGCATAGTGAGTTCTTTAAAATTCCATAGAATGAAACCCAAATTTTGAAGCCATTGCACACCAAGCAAAATGTCACAACATGCTAAAACCAACACAAACATATCAACTGTGAAATTAACTCCCTGTATGTGTACATTGACCCTCACTACCTTTCCTTCACTATCCACCTTTTCTCCATTTGCCACCTTAATCCTTACTTTTTATTCCTCAATCAGAGGTAGAGAGACTCGATTTAGTATAGCAAGGTCCACAAAGTTGCACGTACTACCTGAGTTTATAAGAATGATGATCCATTGGCTACCAATTTTACCCTTAACCCTCATAGTCCTTGGGTTTAAGGAGCTTGTAATTGCGTGCAGCGATATTTCTAGTAGATTTTTTGGGTACAACAGTTTGAGTTGTTCCCGTTGTTCAACCTCCATTACAGTATCTTCCCCACTTCCCTTTACAACATCCTTCACTTTTTCAATCAAATAAGTTTTGGACTATGGCACTTGGCTCGGATTCCATTTGGAACCATAATAGTAATAAAGGCCCCTTTCTAATCTGTTTTTCATTTGAGCTTGACTAATTTTCTACACAAGGACAACTGCCTTGCTTGGGTTTATTGTTTGGGTTTGGTGGTTGATGGGTGGGATGGAATTTAAAGGAGGTTGGTTCAATGGGCTGGGTATTAAAGGTACGGGTAGGTAGCTTTCTATGTAGGTTGACATTCTCTTCTTGGATTTTGGCTAGGCTATAGGCAGTGGTCAAATTGGAGGAGTTAAATATACAGACATGGAGCCTAATGTCATCTCTTAACCCACTTAGAAAACAACTAAGCTTATACCCCTCTGATAGTCCTTTTAGCCTGTTTGATAAAAACTCAAAGCTGGACTTGTATGCTTCCACAGTACCCGTTTGTCTAAGGCAGGTTAATTGTTCCATAGAATCATCATAGCTGCTAGGGCCAAATCGAACCAATAGAGCCCTCACAAACTCATTCCAACCTGTCAAATCTCCAAACTCATCCAAGTCTTGAAACCACACGAGGGCTTGACCCTCCATACAAAATGATACAAGCCTCAGTTATGTTGTGGTGGTGTGTTATGGAAGGTGAAGAACTGATTTACCTTATGTGGTGGTCTTGTTCATTTTCTGTTTTTACCCTTTTTAAAAAAAAAAAAAAAAGAGGACGGTACCCCAATTTTATTGATTGTCCACACTTATGGCGGAGGAAAATCGTGGTTATAACAAGATACTTGGGATTACATATAATCCGAAGGTCCAATACGAGGTATCAAAATGCAATGCAAAAACATAAATAATAGGAACCACTAACCATACTAAACAAAGAACACACATCAAATAAAAAAGACAAGGGTGCATGCTACCAAAACCTACAAGACAAAAGTAATAACAAACCTGCAAGCAAAGTGTTATCGATATCGTATAACTGGTAAGCCTGCTTAATCCATTCAAATAGCTCCCCTAATGCCTTTGGGAAGATTGTCTCTCGTGTTGAATAAAAGCTCTGTACCTCTAGTGCCCAATTTGGCTAATATGTCTGCAACGTGGTTGGCTTCCCTAAAGGAATGATAAATACGTATCACCATTGAATGAGCCATCTCTCTAGCCTCTTTCCAGTGTTTTTGACTTTGCCAAGGAAATTGCCCACCTTTCTCTCACCAATTAACCACAAGCTTAGAATCCATTTCAACCTCTACGTGATTAATATTCATTTTCACACATAAACTAAGCCCATTGGCTAGGGCTTTTATCTCCACAATATTATTAGAATTAATACCAGAGAATCGGACAAAGGCAAAAATCATATGACCATCTTCATCTTGAAGAATCCCTCCACTTCCACTTCGACCTGGGTTACTAAGGCTACTGCCATCAACGTTAAGTTTAGAAAATCCCTGAGTTGGGCACATCCACTTTAAAATCTACATAGCCTTTGTTTGGATGGGCATCTTCATTAAACTAAGTTGCTGTAGAGTCACCCCATCTAAGCATTTGGTGAAAAGTTTATTCTTTTTGGTGTTCATGAGTTGAACTAAAAGATTCTTGATCTTGTAGCACACTTGCTCCCTAGTTTGACTAACCCCCGCCATTCTAGCTTTGCATTTGTATAACCATAGGAACTAGCTTATTAATGAAGGGAGAATGCAAACTGCAACACTGATTTGCAAAACCGTCTAAGCCTTGGATAGCCATTGATGAATTTTACCATGCCATGTATTGGTGGGTACAAGATTCAGACCCAGTGCTGATTCAAAAAAATTCCAAAAAAAGGCTAGAATCTCTACTAAAAGTAATGAATGATTTAAATGTGACGCCCCGACTCCCACTTACAAAAATACGAGAATCGTGACGTCAGGATGATGACAACACGGTCACGTATCCCAACGAAATGTGCTCAAGTGTGTGCAACATGCAAATGTGTACAGTAAAAATCGTAGCGGATAATATAAATAAGCCAACTAAGTACCAGAAATTTAAATGCAAATATTCAAAACAAATTACCTTTAAAAAAAGTTATACAGTCATCCCAAAATATAACAAAAGGCAAATATGTAACAAGTAGGAAAATAAATCTCGATACACGAGAGCAATCCCAGATCACTCCTCCAACGAAGCCCAAGCTTAAGGCTCGTCATCCTCATCTGCATCAGAATTTACGATACCATAAAATGGTACCACAAGTAAGTAATAATCCAAACAATCCTCGGGATAAAAATGCATTAATGCAACCAACAAGCATATTCCAAAACCTCATTTTTCCCGAAAATGATTTATTTCCAACACACACCAAAAATCTCATTTTAGCAAAAAATATAATCCGGCATTTTCCCAGAAAATGATATACACAAAATCCAACCATTTATCGGATACTGTAGGCGGAAATTACAGGGGGGACTATACCACCATCCCTGCTTACCACCATCCCTATCGCGTGCACCGTAGGCGGGAATCATAGGCAGGACACAACCACCATCCCTGCTTACCGCCATCCCTACCGTGTGCACCTTAAGCGGGAATCACAAGCGGGACTCTACCACCATCCCTGCTTACCACCATCCCTACAGTTCCTTTTCACACAATGAATACTTATCATAGCACTGTAGGCGGGAATCACAGGCGGGACCATACTACCATCACTGCTCACCACCATCTCTACCGCGTGCACCGTAGGCGGGACACAACCACTATCCCTGCTTACCACCATCCCTATCGCGTGCACGGTAGGTGGGAATCACAGGCGAGACTCTACCACCATCCCTGCTTACCACCATCCCTACAGTCTCTTTTCCATTTTTCTCAAACCAGTCAATCAAGTCATTTCAAACATACTCAAAATCATTTCTCACATGAAAACCAAGTTTTTAAATAAACACATGA